>NW_018251239.1:74722-77665 GCF_001263595.1 Phalaenopsis equestris | reverse complement strand
ACTTTTCCCAATTTTCATAGGACACTTGGAACTGACTACAAAGTGAGAAAATTGTGGAGGGGTGTCCATGCCCATAAGTTGATCCATGAACAATGAGGCCCAAAACCGACTTCACAATTATAGATCGATCGACATTCCCCTTTGGATGCAGTAATTCAAAAAGGCACTTTCTTTAGAAACTTTATCGATCTTCATTGTCGGTAACAGTTTCGCAGAAATGAAAAAGTGCTAATGTTTTGAAACGAGATTCAGGTGTGTTGCAGAAAAACTAACATACCCGTTTTCTCTTGTTTCCCAGTCGTCAGTTTCGTCCGTTAAATATTGGTAAATCTCATTCGTCTAGTTTCTCGTGGGGACGAAATTGGAATAGTGGCAGACATGAACATTCTCTATCATATATAATTTATTGATCCGTGCAGGAGTGAAAGTGATCCATCTTCCTCGCACATAAACAACTCCTTGGTTGATTTCATGTAAATTTGCATAAAATTCTTTTACCACATGAACCACCACGGCTGCAGTAGTGTAGCACAATACTTCCCATCTTCGCCGCACTATTGTTTCTTCAATATCCTTCGTGGGATTATTCAATCCACGATTCATGAATCCCCATTCTTTGATCAATCTTTTCTTTGTCAGTAACTTGTTGAAGATTCACTGTGCTTCCGCACTAATAAACTTTTGCCGATTGAAAACTCGCATTCTGGGATTATCAGGGGAATTGGATGCCATAGGAATGAAATTGGTGGAGTTTCACTTCATTTTTGGAGGAAAAATATGAACTAGAAACCAAATTTTAGAGTTAAAAAAAAAACAATCCCCACCCAAAAAGGCCAAAACAAAAATACACACCACCCCGCCTTTTGAACCCGCATAACCGTCAATTCACCGGTCTCGCCGTCCGCAGGGTCGATGGTGCCGTTGGCGAGCCTCAATATTAATTTTGTCTGGAAACTCAGGAAAAACCCACTGTCGTCAGTGTTGAGGGCGCCGTCGGCGCCCAAGGCAAAATTTGTACAGATTCACTCTGGTCTGAATGCATTCCAATTTTTCTGCATGGATCTAATTTTAAGATGTTTCAAGGGTAAATAAGAGTAGTAGAGCTTAATACTACCACAAACTAGTGATAATTTCAAATAAAAACTACTATAATTACGAATAAAGTAAAGATAAATATGGGTTGCCTCCCATAAAGCGCTTGGTTTAACGTCGTCAGCCCGACCTATTCAGGAGTCATTCAGGTTGACTGATCATTAAAATCTCTTTAAAATTTGGTCTTTTAACCTCATAATATTGTTTTAATCTGTTTCCATTTACTTTAAATTTATTTCCCGTCTTCTGATCTTCAATTTCAACACTCCGTAAGTATAAACTGGAGTCACAGTAAATGGTCCTAACGAACGAGACTTCAATTTTCCAGGAAATAACTTCAGCCTAGTGTTGTAAAGCAAAACTTCTTGTCCTGGTTCAAATTTCTTTTGGTTTATCTTCTGATCATGCCATAATTTTAATTTTTCCTTATAAATTCTATCATTATCATAAGACTCATTTCTTAACTCTTCCAATTCATTTAATTGTAACAATCTCTATCGTTATCCATAAATACCTCCCATCCATCATCAACTTACTAAATATGGACATCATACATCTCTGGAATGTTGCAGGTGCATTACATAATCCGAAAGGCATTCTTCAAAAAGCAAAAGTTCCAAAAGGACTAGTAAATGCTGTCTTTTCTTGATCTTCAGGAGCAATAGAAATTTGATGGTAACCAGTATATCCATCTAAAAAGCAAAAATATTTGTGCCCAGCAAGTCTATCCACCATTTGATCTAAAAAGGGTAAAGGGAAGTGATCTTTCCTGGTGACAGTGTTTAATTTCCTATAATCAATGCAAATACGCCACCCAGTAACTTGTCTGATAGGTATTAATTCATTATTTTCTTTTGTTTCAACAATCACTCCTCCTTTCTTTGGAACACAATGAATAGGACTTACCCACACACTATCTGAGATATGATATATAATTCCAGTGTCTAACCATTTCAAAATTTCCTTCTTAACTACTTCTTTCATCAACAAATTTAATTTCCTTTGTGGATCAACTCTTGGTTTATATTGTTCATCTAATATAATTTTTTGAATACAGATTGAAGGAGTGATTCCCTTAATATTAACTAAGGTCCAACCAAAAGCTTTCTTATATCTTTTTAAAGTATATAACAGTCTTTGCCCTTGAAGATCATTTAATTCTGAAGATATAATAACACGTAATGTAGATGAGTCTCCTAAAAATACATCAAGTGACTAAGCAATACTTTCATCTAATGTGCAGGTGGTTTTACAATCGATGGAAGTAGATTTTTATCGGCATTTTTCGTAATTTCCAACATCTCAAATCTTTCTTGAACATAATCTAATTTTTCATTTTCTAATTCGTCCAAAATAACTTTGTCATTCTTTTCAAATTATTTCTTCCCTACAAAATGTCCTTCTTCTTAAAAATTTTTTTTGCCTTCAAAATGTTCTTTAAAATGTTTGTTCAGTAGATGTTCAATAATTTCCATGCGAAAACATTCATTATCTCTTTCAACAGCAGGGTATTTCATAGATTTCGCAATGTTAAAAGTCACTTCTTGATCATTCTCTCATAGTTAATTCTCCTTTTTGAACATCTATCATAGCTTTTCCAGTAGCTAGAAATGGTCTCCCTAAAATGATAGGTATTTCCTTATCTTCCTCCATATCAAAAACAATGGAATCCACAGGTAAGATAAATTTATCCACTTTTACTAACACTTCTTCTACAACTCCCTTAGGATATGTAACTGAACGATCCGCTAACTGTAGAGTTACAGAAGTAGGTGAGACTTCTCCTAATCCTAATTTTTTGAAAATTGATAGAGGCATAAGATTAATGCTGGCTCCCAAATCACATAAAGC
>NW_018251239.1:72393-74697 GCF_001263595.1 Phalaenopsis equestris | reverse complement strand
AACTGTCAGGATCTTTTAATTTTTTAGGAAGCTTTTTTTGAATAATTGCACTACACTCTTCGCTAAGTGCAACAGTTTCATTATCCGTGAACTTCCTTTTCTTGTTCAGAATATCTTTCATAAATATAATATAATTGGGCATTTGCTCTAAAGCTTCTATGAAGGAAATGTTGACTGTTAATTTCTTAAGAATTTCTAAAAATTTGAAAATTTGTTTGTTCTGTTTGCGTTGCTTCAAGCTTTGAGGAAACGGTGGTGGAGGTTTCTCACAGTAATTTTTGTTGGTGTAAATGGATACTCTAAATCTGGGTATTCATGATCCTTTTCTTTTTCGGTATCCACTTTCTCTTTTTCGGTTTCTGTTTCTTTTTGCACCTTTGTTTCCAATTCATTTCCACTTCGTAATTGTATCGCTTTGATTTGTTCTTATCCTTGGTCTTTAGGATTTGGTTCCACAGTACTAGGAATAGTTCCAAATGTTTAGTTACTAAGTGCAGTAGCGATATGCCCTAATTGGTTTTCAATATTCTTAATAGCAGTTCCTTGATTTTGTAATTGATTTCCTTGAATTTTAAATTGATTTTCTTGATTCTGTAATTGTTGACCCATGTTTAATATGAGCTCTTCCATAGACAACTTCTTCTCCTTAATTTGAGTATTACTGTTAAATCCTAGAGGATAATAAGGTCTATACTTAACATTTCCTGGTTGGATAGAATTTCCTAATGGGTTCACTAGGTTGTTTACCCATTGTTGATTTGTAGAAGAATTGTTATTCCAATTAAAATTTGGATGATTCTTCCAACTTGGGTTATAATAGTTCAAATAAGGGTTGTTGAGTCTATTAATTGCATTTAAAGTTTCATATGAAGGTTGAACATCCACAAATTGCCCAGATGAATTTTCTTCCATCATAGGAGGTGTTGGAGAATAATTCATCTAATGATCTAGTAATGATCTAGTTTCTTTGATATTGTAGCAATCTGTGAAGCTAACATAGATATTGCATCAGAATCATGGATTCTTGCTACTCTTTTAGGATTTATCCACTGAGAGGGCCATTGAAAATTGTTGGTAGCCATCTCTTCTATTAATGAATAAGCCTCTTCAAAAGGTTTTGACATTAAAGAACTTCCGCCCCAACATCAATAATCGATCTAAGAGATATCACTAATCCATTATAAAAAGATTAAATTATCAACCAATCTGGTAACTTCTTAAGAAGATCTTTAAATCCCTTCCAAGCTTTATATATTGACTCTCCATCAATCTGACAGAACGATGTTATGTCATTTCTAAGTTTAGCAGATATTTCTAAGTTTAGCAGTTTTGGATAGAGGGAAATATTTGGATAGAAATTTCTGTGAAAGTTCTCCCCAAGTTCTAATAGATCCTTTTGCTAGCAAATTTAACCACTTCTTAGCCTTATCCCTCAGTGAAAAAGGAAAAAGTTTAAGTCTAACAACATCGTTTGAGACTCTGGTATATTTAAAAGTAGCACACAGTTCTAAAAAACTAGCGAGGTGTAATTTCAGATCTTCATTTGGTGTACAATTAAATTGATTGTTTTGTATCATGTCGGCGTTATTTCGGGTTGGTTTGTGGGGTTGCCCGTAAGAAGCTGTCGGTCACTGGAATCGAAATCCCGTCACCCGCTTCGGAAGGGCGTTAAAGTATGAAATCAAACTGACCCCATATTTTTTTCATAGTTTACAATGAAAGAGCATTGTACCTCAAATCTTGTATCTATCTTGAAGGATAAACACAAGACTTGAGGATGAGGCTCGATCAAATAAACTAAGGAAATATGACATCCGTTTGGTCTGCGAAACCTTTGTATTTTCCGACAAGTTCCCCTATTTAATATAAAGGATTAAATAGGGTTTATATTAAGTTGAGTTCGGACATGCTTCCTATAAGGGCAAGCCCCTATAGTTAATTACATCCTAAATGACCAAAGTCACCTAAGAAGACTCTAGATAAAAATCAGGAAATATTATCTTCAAGGAATTTCAAAGAGTAGGACTCTTCAACGAAATCGGACGTAGAGATGTGAAAGGGGATTAGTTCAAATTTAGAACATTTTATTGTAGAATCCAAAGGAAGAAGGACTAGGGGATGTCATGGATCCAGAGGAGAACTCCGGTGACTTTCCAAGCTATCTTAATGTTTGGCTTCAGTTTTAAGGAGAAATATTTTGAGTATTTCATCCTGCAAATTTTATTGGTTAGGGCTTACATTTGTGTGAAACGATCGCAAAGATAGCCTGTAAGATGTGAGGATTTACGTTGTGATGGGGTATAT
>NW_018251239.1:69138-71644 GCF_001263595.1 Phalaenopsis equestris | reverse complement strand
TCATATCTTGGTGAGTCCTTAAAAAGTTTAATTAAGGATGATTCCATTGAGCAAAGAATATTAAGTTTAATAGGCCTCTGAGGTATCCAACAAGTTAGGAGGGGGAAGCAGGTCCATGCCTCCCTCTCACCAACTGGTGAAAAGTCTCGAGTCCATTTAAACTTATTATGTTGCTTAATAGTTCATCCTGTAAATACCCTTATTACTCTGTGAACATTGATGTCTTAATTATCCCTAAGAAAGAGGTAATTGTCACTTGTCATTCAATTTAAGTATTATGTGGGTGAAGACCCTTAAAGGGGAAAGTTAGTGTAATTAGAACACCTAGCCAGATTTTAATCCTAATTGGGCTTAGTGGTGTTTCAAGTATGTTTGACTTTGTTTATATTTGTTTCTCTAATCCTCATTTAGTCAATTTTTTATTTAACCTAAGTCACCACTAAGCCCTTTAAGACCTAGGTGAGTGTCTTAATTAGAGGGTTAAGTTTTAAGTAGTCATGATTCATGATTTGAATTTTATTTGAAAGTCAACATAAGGGTATTAAATTGATTAATTATTAGCTCCAAAAGTCATACCCCTAAGTCCATGATCATTTAATTTTAATAAACTTCCAAATTTTAATAATTTAGAAATTTATTAATCTTAATTAAGAAAGTGAGTTTGGTTTCTACCAATTAACCACTTTGTATTTCAAACATCAAATAAATTGATTAAGGTTAAAGGTTACCCATTCCCCTCCTTGAATTAAGCCTAAATGTTAATTAAGGCAAGATTCCCAAAAATTTTAAGGCAAGATTCCCAAAATTACACATTTGCCCCTAAGGCTTTAACACTTCATAATTTGTCAAATTAAATTTAAATGACTGTCAAATTTTTATTATACATCGTTCATGGGTCAATTAAAGCATCAGAGGAGAAAATGTGATTTTTCAAAATTTAATTTAATTTATATAATTATTTTAAGGTAAAAATAGGATTTTTCAAAGAAAGTTTCTAACTTGACCAAGGTAAATTATAATCCTTTTAAATTCTTACTGGAGGTATACCTAGACCAGAGAAGCCTTTGGATCAAATTTCATTATTTTTTGAGTTCTCTGTGATTTATTAGAATTTTTTTAAATACTGGGTTATTTAATAAAAATAAAATATTTTTTAGTGGTGAAAATTAAGTTTTGTACTTTTGAAAAATCTCCTTAAGGACAGAGAACTCATAGGAGCAAATTTTATATTTTTTTTTTTATTTTTCCTTGATTTATTGAAATTGTTTTAGTGAAAACTCATTTTTAGCCTTTTTTAAAAATATTTTTTTTAAGCTTTGAAATTCAATATCTTTATTTAGAAAATCAAGAAAAATATTCTAATTGTTCCTTGGTGGTTAGGAAACAGTTTAAAACATTTCCATGAGTTTTTTATTTTTATGATTTTTACGAATTTTTTAATTATTTAAATATTTAAAATAGGCTAAAAATCAAATTTTTATCTTAAATATCATTTTATTTTTCAAAAATACCCCTGATCACAAAGAACTCAAAAAACCAAGTATCATAATTTTTTGAGTTATATCTTGATTTTTAAAAAATCATTTAAGTGTTAAGAGTGGTATCTATCTTTAAAAATTAATTTAAGTTATTAAATGGACTCAAAATATTTTGAAACTTTTATGATGAGTTCTCGATATCATAAATCACAGTGGAGATAAAAAATCAAGTCATTTAAATGTTTATATCTTTCAAAATTAATTTTTTTAGTGATTTAGTATTTGGAAAATTTAAGGATGTTTTAAATGACTTGACCCATGAAATTATTTTTAAAGGTTTCTCTGGTCATGGTAAACCTTCCAAAATTTTCTTGGGATTTAATAACCAATATGCTAATTTCCATGATTATTTTAAGGAAATGGTGTGAAATAACTTAAAAAATATGGATCTCTATATAGGAACCTCATCTGACTTTGGCAAAAATTAGAGAATGTTCCCCCTTACAGAGGCTACAACATGTCAAAACTTCAAACCAAGTTGATGTGTCAATATGCATGGAGGATCAAAAGAATCAAAATATTCAAATCAGTGTTTAATTAATTAAAAATGAAATATACATCAAATGGACTTGAAAATTACTCCACATTATTCTCTTCTATTAACTGAGCATAAAGGTATTTTTATTTTATTTTTGTGATTTTTCTACACAAAGTTATGGATTTTCTAAGTTAGGGGTATTTAAATAAATAGGAAAAATCCCTATTTATCTATTTAAATAGCGCGTGCTGACTAGATCCTAGGCAGCTCCAAAGGTGTGCGTGGCGCGCTCTGGTTGGACGCCGCCGTCCACGTAGCTTGCTGACTCAACCCGCTGTTTATGTCCCGAAGCACTGTCCGACTCGATCTCCCCCGTCCATTTAATACACGTTCGATCGGACGGCTCCCCGTCATCATCCCCGATAGAATGATCCCGTGCCCGTCCACACTAAAACCTTAAGATCTCGGCCTAGACTCAACCAAATCACTT
>NW_018251239.1:62150-68869 GCF_001263595.1 Phalaenopsis equestris | reverse complement strand
GGATTGAGTCCCTGGTCTTGGTGTAAGGCCTAGGTATGAATTCGATCACGACCGGATTTGGGTGTTGGTCTAGAGCTATGGTAGAGGCTCTATGGAAGGGGGATTTGATGGGGCTTTGGCTTCTTTAACTCTTGTGAAGGTGTGGGCACAAGCAATTGAATTTTGGTGGAGTGCAGAGGTATATTGGGTTCCGTCCTGGTTTCCGATAGGGTATCAAGCTCAAAATTGAGCTCCGGCAATGGGAATGGGTGAGGAAAAATGGTTGGAATGCACTGAGGGGATCTTAGGGAAGCTCTGTGTGAAGTTTGGAGAGAACTCTCTAAGGAAATTTCAGTACACCTCCTTTGGCCGTGGAAGGTGAGTTTTTATAAAAATGTCCATGAGGTGGCTCTCAGGGCATAAGTTTGGGTGCATTGTGGCGCTTAGGTGAAGGGCAGAGGAGCTCCATAGTTTGATTTGGATGAGCTGGCCTCAAGGTTTGATTTGGGTGAGATGCCATGGGGGTGACTCTCGGTTTTAGGCTTTTCCGGTCCCTAGGCTGGCCGGCCGGCCAGGGGGAGGTTGCTAGGAGCTCAGGGAACCAAGAGGAATCCATCACAGCAATTTAATGCAAATGTGCTTGGATTTGGCAAATATATCTTAAGCATGTGCATTTTTGGAAATAAGATCCTTTAATTTGGGGGGCCTTTTTTTCCATGGCTTGATTTAGGTGGTTTCATGGTGTAGGGACTGGTCACTAAGTTCAACTAATGGCTGTGGTGGAGTTAATTTGGTGGCTTTAAGGTGGTTAGGTCATATTTAGTGTATGAGTCCAAGTGGGTGTAAATGACCAAAACTTGGGTTTAGGTTAGGCTAGCCATGTCAATTGGTCCAACTGATTGTTGTGTTGAATTTGGTGTATATGATCATAAGGAACAACTTTGGTGAAGGATGGAAGTGATTTTGAGCTCAATTGGACGGCCAATTTGAGGAAATTTTGAAATTTAATCAATTTGGTTATGTTGGGCTAAGCTTGGGTCTAGTTTGGGCTAGCCTTGGTCTAATTCCAAATTAATTATTGTAAATGGTCCATAAGGACCCCATGAAGAGTTTTCAACATGAATTTGATGTCAATTTGGAGGTTAAAGCAATCAATTGGTTGAAATTTGGGGACTTAGCCAATTTGGGGCTAAATTTGGGAATTTTGGATTTAGGCCAAAATCAAATGGATTTGAGGCTTCACCAAGGCCACTTGATGGTTGATTTTGATGTGTAGGAATGTTATAAAGATTTTTCAATATTAATTAGGGTCAATTGACTAGGCTATGGGTTCAATTTGGTGAAGTTAGGTTATGTGATAGTATTGGAATTGGGGTCAATTGAGATCAAATTGGTGGACATTTGAGTTGGATTTGGGGAAATTTGGGTCTTTAAAGGGCAATTTGGGGGTTTTGGTTAAAGATGGTCAAATTGGCCAAATTGGGTCATATGGTAGTTGAGAGAAATGAAATTGGGACTATTTAGTATTTATTGAAATTTTGTGGGAATTTTTGAAATTTTTGGAATTTTGGGTCAAAGAGGGGTATTTTGGTAATTAAGGGTGTTTTAGGGGTAAAAGGCCAAGATGGGTATTTTGGTAGAGTTGAGGCACCAATCATCACCAATAAGCCATGGACAAATGGAAACCCTATTTTGGGTCATCTATGTAGTGGTTCTAGCCAGACCATAGCCCTAGGGCTAGTAGGTTTAGGGGACCATCTACATGAGTATCCCAAAAGATCAAGGGATCTAGGCTAGAAATTTGAGTTCAGAGTTGTGAGTGATTGTGAGTGTAGAGAATGCATTAGCTCCAGACCAACACCCAGGGTTAACCTTAAGGTCCAGCAATCCTAAGGGTGACTCATCTTGAGTTTCCCCCATAGTGACCCCACCTACTAAGTACTTAAAGGTTAGGACCAATATGTGGAACTTCAAGTTGAGAAGAGAAGGGTAGAATTTCTAATGGTGAGGGTTCAATGACTAGTTTTTTAGGAATAGTAAACAGGAAAAGTCCTATGGCTAGACCCTAGGCTACTAAAGAAGGAGAACTAAACCTCCACCAAAAATGCGGTCAACAAATGGACCCCCAATAGGGGTGGTGATCTTGGCAAGCACACCGCGCGTATTGGCGTTGACCGACAAGATCAACAAAAACTAATACAAACTCCTAAGTCAGCAGACCCAGAAGTACGTGTAGAGTGAAGTACGTGTAGAGGTGTAGAGTTGTGTGTGATTTGTTTCTGCTGGAGAATTAGCAGTTTGTGTGCTTAATCGCTGGGGATTGGAGAGTGGACTTTGAGTTATGAAATTTCAAGGATTTCCAATGGATGGGAGTCAGAATGTAAGTGCTGACCTAGAGGTGGGAATTGAAATTCAAATATTAATTCAAAAGGAGAGAGAGAGAGAGGCGGAGGGTAAGGGCCGGCCTCGAATGAAAAGAATAAGGAATGGAGGGCTGGAAGGACCGACCTCAAATGTAATGAATCCGAGATGTAGGACTGATTCGGAAATGAGAATTTGAAATGTAGGTCAATTCTCAAAAGAGAGTGTCGAAATATAAGGACCGACCTCAAATGTAATGAATCAGAAATGTATGACTGATTCAAAAATGAGAATTGAAATGTAGGTCAATTCAAAGATATGAGAATTGAAATGTAAGTTTCAATTCAAAGATACGAGAACTAAAATGTAGGTCAATTCAAAGATATGAGAATTGAAACGCAGATATCAATTCAAAGATGTAAGAATTAAAATGTCAGTATCAATTCAAAGATACGAGAATTGAAAGAATTGAAATGTACGAGAATTGAAATGTATGTATCAATTCAAAGATGTAAGAATTGAAATGTAAATATCAATTCAAAGATATGAGAATTCAAATGGAAGTATCAATTCAAAGATGTAAGAATTGAAATGTAGGTATCAATTCAAAGATGTGAGAATCAGGATTTAGGTACTGATTTAAAGATATGTCAGCTCTGGATTGTAGGCAGAATGACAGAAGTCTCTCTCAGCTCTGGATCGTAGATATGTCCCTCAGGAATGGGGGTAAGAAAATAGCTCACGTTTCTTTGGCGCTTGCGCTCCTTTGGCGCTTGCGCGCGCTCCTGTCGTAGAAAGGCTCTTTGTTTCTTTCGGCTAGCATTTTTGCGTTGCGTTCTGTGGAGTGGAGTATTTGGTAGTTGTTCACTATGGGCAGCTATTAAGCCCCTTGCTGTAGTAGCTTTGTCGGAGTAGCTATCATGGAGGGCAGTCGGCTGGGCCCCTCCATCGGATCATGTTTTGCTATCACATTTTTACCCTTACGTGACACGTCGTCTTGAGCGGTCACCCTCAACAGTGAGGGGAGTTTTCTTCATTGCTGACTACGCCCATTAGAGGGTCTTCATAGTCCATATCAATCTGGTTGAAATCCTTGTCGAAATCTATGACACCTCCTTGTGGCGCCATCTCTTCATTCAGTGCGAGGTTCCAGCCGTCCTGGAAGGCAAAGATCAGCCTCTGTCCTGACAGTGTTCTGCAGACGATAGAAAGAAACGTCAGTGGGCCGATGTTTGGTATGAACAAGAACAAAACATAGTATCCATTAAAGTAAATTTTAGTTTGTTTTGGTGAAAAGGATTACTCATTTATGTGTGATTTTTGTTTTAATTTAATGGAACTTTTATATCCAAAAGTAGAAAAGAGAACGTGTAAAGTTAAAAAATTTTCTGAAAGTTTTCATTATATATGAGATTAATTACAAATTTTGGACCCGATCGTAGACATATGGCCATATAGATAACCCTAAGACAATCAAAGTTTTAAAGTTTCAAAGCAAGCAGAGCCAAGCGGAGGAAAGCGGAGGCAGTCGACACTAAGCAGCATCAGGTCGCATAATAGGTTTTCAGGTATCGTCATCGTCCATTTATCGATAACATACGATAACATAGGTCTTTCACCCCAGAAGTCCACTAACTGGTAGGCTCCTCCTGTATAAACCTTCTCAATGACAAATGGTCCCTCCAAAGTTGGCTCGAATTTGCCACCTATTTTGCGGCAAACGAGAATAGGTCTTTTGAGCACGAGTACGAGGTCACCAATTTTGAATGTCCTTGGGCGGACCAATTTGTCATGGGCTTGTACCATCTTTGCCTGGTAAAGCTCCAAATGTTGTTGTGCTTCCAATCGTATTCCCTTGAGACTCTCCAGTTCTTCAAGCCTGAGTTTTGTGTTTTCTTCTGTTGTAAGTTGGTTGGCAACGGCGACTCTGAGAGATGGTGTCTGGATCTCTAGCGGTAGCACAGCCTCGGTCCCGTACATGAGCATATAAGGTGTACACTGAGTGGGAGTCCTGAAAGTCGTCTGGTAGGCCCACAGAGCTTCTAACAGCTTGTTATGCCAATCCCTTTTATTTTCATCTAGTGTTTTCTTCAAAATCTGCACCAGTGCCTTGTTGAAAGCTTCAGCAAGACCATTTGCTCTAGGATAGTAAAATGGAGTAAAATGGAGTATCTCCAAAAGTATCTCCAAACTATCCCATGTCTTCTGACAAAATTGTTGATCTTTGTGCTTTTGAAAGCTGTCCAATTGTTAGAGATTATTCTTCGCGGTACTCCGAAACAGTAGACGATTTGGTTTTTGAAAATTTGAAGGACGTGCTGTTCCGTAACCTCACGTAATGGTACTGGATCTTCCTTTTTGGAGAAGTAATCTATAGCAACAAGTATGAATCTGTTCCCTTTAGAAGATGGAGGGTCTATTGAAGATGGAGGGTCTATTGGACCTATTATGTCTGTGCCCCAACACTCGAATGGCCACGAGGCAACAGTTGGGTGTAGCACATTCGGAGGCTGGTGTAAGACCACCCCATGCACCTAGCATTGCTGACATCTTCTGGTTGTATCCATACAATCAGACATAAAATATTATTGATGGCCAATAATATCTGGGCCTCTTGATCTCCAATTTCATTTTTGGCCCTGACTGGTTAACACCACACAAT
Source organism: Phalaenopsis equestris (assembly GCF_001263595.1). Taxonomy (NCBI): domain Eukaryota; kingdom Viridiplantae; phylum Streptophyta; class Magnoliopsida; order Asparagales; family Orchidaceae; genus Phalaenopsis; species Phalaenopsis equestris. Next base: position 63,867 of record NW_018251239.1, on the reverse strand, counting down.
TCGACATGGACTTCTTTGACGATGTTCTGTGCTTCTGCTCTACTGAGGCATCACAACCACATCTGATCAAACCATCTTCTATAGAGGACGTCACCCACTATAGCATGTGACATAACTCTTTTTATGATGTGATATGCCTCAGACTTGTCCTCAGCCAGCTTTCTAAATTACAAATATTCTATGAATGGCTTGCGTCAATCTTCGTTAATGTCAGCAATTTCAATCATCATTCATTCTTTTTTTTGAGCTTATGTAAATTGTTGGGGTGAATCTGAGACAAAACTTGTCATCCAAGTACTGTAATGTTGGTGGAATCTTTTAGTGGATATTTCAGTTCCTTGGCAAGTTTTGCTAGAGCCTCGAGGGATCCAATATAGAGTCACATTGGGATTATGTTTTAACAGCTTCATTGTATACCGATAGTAATCTGCTAGACTTAGCTTTATAATCTTATATTGTCCTGCAACTTGTTGGATGATGAGTTGTGAGTCTCCAAAAATGAAAATGTCTACTATATTCATTGAGATTGCCAATTCCAATCTGGTGATCAACGCTTCATATACTTCTTTGTTATGTGTACATAGCTCCGTCAGGTGGTACGAAAACCTCAACATACCCTTTTCTGGTGTGATAAAGATCATACCGATCCCTACCTTGCCTGGTATAACTGGTATAACTGTGCCTGATCCCCTGATCCCTTGTCTTTCCTGGCTAACGAAGCACCATCAAAGTACATTTCCCAGCGTTGCGCACTGGAATGATCCATTTATAGTATTTTCTCGTGTGGTAACTCGTCGTTGAGAGAGGACCCAACTGGCAGTGGGTGTGCAGTGAGAAAATCTGCTAAAATCTGTCCCTTGATAGCACAGAGGGGCACAAAAGTTATATAAAATTGCAATAAGATCATTGACCATCTCGCTAAACGTCCAGAGAGTGTTGGTCGGGTCATCAAAAATTGTAATGGATTAAGTTTCAAAATCAGGAAAATATTATGAGAAAGCATGTAATGTCTAAGCTTTTGAGCAGCGTTTTGAAGTGCCAGACAATGCTTCTCAATAGGTGGATACCTTATCTCCATCGGTATTAGACGATGACTCAAGTATTAGAGCACATTTTCTTTTCCCTCCTCATTGACTTGGGCTAAGAGGGCTCCAAGAGAGTCATCCAAAGCCGCGGTATAAAGTATCAACGGTTTTCCCGGGATAGGGGCTGCCAAAACAGGAGATGTCATTAAATATTGTTTAACGTCCTCAAAGGCCCGCTGACATTTTTCTTCCCAAATAAATTTGGCATGCTTTTTAATTAATGCAGAGAAAGGCTGACACCTGCCTAAGAGATTCGTGTTGGTCGGGTCATCAAAAATTGTAATGGATTAAGTTTCAAAATCAGGAAAATATTATGAGAAAGCATGTAATGTCTAAGCTTTTGAGCAGCGAAAATTAGTGCCAGACAATGCTTCTCAATAGGTGGATACCTTATCTCCATCGGTATTAGACGATGACTCAAGTATTAGAGCACATTTTCTTTTCCCTCCTCATTGACTTGGGCTAAGAGGGCTCCAAGAGAGTCATCCAAAGCCGCGGTATAAAGTATCAACGGTTTTCCCGGGATAGGGGCTGCCAAAACAGGAGATGTCATTAAATATTGTTTAACGTCCTCAAAGGCCCGCTGACATTTTTCTTCCCAAATAAATTTGGCGTCCTTTTTAATTAATGTC
>NW_018251239.1:60652-61791 GCF_001263595.1 Phalaenopsis equestris | reverse complement strand
ATCCTCAAATCGTACAAATGGTCTATTTTCCGTTTACTTTTGATGACCAGATCATCCACGTAGCATTCTACTTGATTGTGAATGAGGTCGTCAAAAATCTTCTTCATTGCACGCTGATATGTCGCTCCGACATTCTTTAGGCCGAACGGCATCACTGTGTAGCAGAAGATTCCAATCGATGTTCTGAAAGCTGTAAACGCTGCATCCTCAAGAGCCATCTTGATTTCGTTATACCCCGACAATCCGTCCAACAAGGAGAAAATTTCATGTGTTGAAGTGATACCCACCATCATTTCCGGTATAGGTAGTGGAAACTCGTCTTTTGGACATGATTTGTTCAAATCTCTGAAGTTGACACAAATGCAGATCTGTCCATTTTTCTTTTTTAACCAGTACAATATTGGCTAACCACGTGGGGTATTGCTCTTCTTTAACAAAGTTGGCATCTATCAATTTATTTACCTCGGCGATGACTTGTTGTTCTTTTTATTGGGGTTACATTCTTGTCCACCCCAAGTTTATGGACTGCAACCTCTGCTGACAGCCCTGGCATTTCGTCCTAGCTCTATGCGAAACAATCTTTGAACTCTGTTAGTAATTTGACCAGTTCTGCAAACTCTTTGTCATCAAGTAGAGAACTTATAAATGTAGCTCGGGGTCGTTCTTCAATCCCGAGGATAATCTGTTTCAATTCATCGATAGTAGATTTAATTTTCTCCGCAAATTCTTCTTCCTTAAATTCTATCCTTAAATTCTAGCAGAGCATCTTCTATTGATTGATCAGTAGAGTCATCCTCTACATCGAGACAATCTTTTTCTGACTCACTAGTAACAACCATGCAATGTTCAAAATCATCGACTGGTCCAACTGTACCAAATCCGAGACATTCTTTTGAATTAGGAGCTCGTCTTTTAGTGTTCCACAATTTTTCAAAGAGTTGAAATTTATCTTTCGGCATTTGTTTTGGTAAATGTCCTTGTTGAATTAACTTTTGAACACAAGGCGAGAAGTAACCAAAAGACAATTCCATTAATTCATTAGAATCAAGATCCAAATTTACATGTTTTTCAAGCTCAATAGAGATAGAAGCACAGTAAAATTTGATCGGCTTTGAACCAACACTACGGACTTCTTTGAC
>NW_018251239.1:57625-60480 GCF_001263595.1 Phalaenopsis equestris | reverse complement strand
ATTGATAGTTGGCCTAGTCCGTTCAACAATTAAATTGATCTTTCCTCGTCCGCGTCCCCAGCCTCGACCTCAGGTGCGTGAACTAGAATAACCTCCACCAACTCGTAGTAGGGGAGTCGTAGAAGGTTGTTTAAGCGGAGTTGTATGGCCTCCTTTTTGTGATCCTTCTGAATCTTTATCTTTGTCTTTGTGTGTCAAAATTTTGCGCTTTCACGCTAGAAGACAGTTTTCTTTGGAGGCGCGTAGTAGGCAGCATCTTCGTGGATACCAACTTCATGCACTGAAAATGGTTGTAGATCTCCCTTGATGTAATTTTCTTGACCGTCTTTCCAGTATTTAATGCGCTGATGTAGGGATGATGGAACCATGTTATGCTCATGAATCCATGGTCGACCCAATAGAGCGTTAAAAGAGGTCTTTGCATCGATGATATGAAATTTAACGGTTGTTACAAGTTCTCCAACCTTCATAAGTAATGAAATTGATCCATGGGCTCTTTCTCTCTTTTGGTTGAATCCGCTTAACATCATCTTATCGGGGATGAGCTCCTGAATGTCAAAGTCCAAATATGCTAACGTCTGTAGACTCATCAAGTTAAGAGATGCTCCAGGATCCACTAAAATCTTGGATAACACAAATTTGCCAATGTTAACGGAGATGTAGAGCGGACGGTTGTGGTCGGAGGTACCGAGCAGCAAGTCTTTGTCTGTAAAGGTTACCCCTGACCGTTCACTCAACGAGCAAACTTCAAATGAGGATGTGCTATCTAACTGAGCTAAGCAAATTTCTGGATCTAGCAAAGCTGTAACCAAAGATTCTCTCATCTCCTTTGACAGGATCAGAGCATCGTAGATGCTTAGTGTAGATGCTTAGTCGGGCAGGCAACTTCCTAAGATGAGCTAGCACGTTGTAATCTACTTTGTATGATCCTCCAATTTTGTCTTGGTTATGTTGTTCCTCCACTGGTGGAGTTGGGGGTATCTCTTCTCGAGTTATTATCTGTTTTCCTTTGTCTGCTGGAGTTGTTCTTCGTGGTAACACCTTCCCGCTTCTTATGTTGACTTCTGTGACTTCTTCTTCTTGAGATATCATTATTGAATCTTCCGGTGTCTTTTCCTCTTCGTCGGTGAGATCTAAGTTGATGGCGAGCGGTGCACCATGACGCTCGAGAGTTGGCTCTTCGTTATCGGTGCTGTCATAAGCGATATCGTTGATGTCTTTTTTAGACTTGACAACAAGTTCATCAAACTCAAGTACGATTTGAGGATCATTTGTGGATCAAGATCGCAACTAGCTTGGTCATAATCAGTCACGTTATTACCAGAAAGAGTGAAAATGTAGCCAAAATCACAACTATTATATTCATAAGACCCTGGAGGGACAAAAAGATAATCTTACAAAGTCAAGGGTTTGATGACTTTCTTCCCCAAATCCGAAACAACCAATCTAGTAGAGGCAGCCCCTATCCTACCCCCCGTGCTATCAATCTTGGCAGTGACGCTTTTCTTTTTCTTGTTCTTTGTCCTGGATAATGACGGATTGTCTGGTGAAATCTTCATCTTGGGCTCAGTGTGTTGCAGACTCTGAATGGAGGCTTGTTTTGATGCAGACTGTAGCTTGTTCAGTATCTTCTTGGATGATCTGCTCCATACCTCATTCCATCCTTCTTCGATATTTGTAGAAGCTTGTTTCGATGAATCTTGCATTTGATTGAGGACCCTTATGAGTTCATCCCAAGTTGTACTCCATCTATCTGTTCCGACATATGGATTAATTGGGGAGATTGACTCAGTTGAAACCATGTTTATGAAACCTTTTTTAGGTTCTCTCAAAAACTCCTTTGGGACTGTTATATTCTCTTCCTTGAGGTTCTTCTCAAGCCAGTCTTTAAAGACGAAACACTTCCAACCGGTGGTACGGGCAATAATTCGGTTCATTCTTCTTATCCACCTCTTTGGGTTTCTTTGGATCAGGAAGTTTGAATTCTGGTTTCTTCATCAAGCTTTTGAATATTTTAGGTACAGCTTCATCTTTGAAGGAGTAAACAACTTTCTGTCGCTCTAACAGGGATATTCTTTTACCCGTTGTTCAAGGTTATCCTTCCTGAGACATCCTTGCTTTGTCGACAGTTGCGACAACCTCTGATTTTATTTTGAATACTCTGGTCACCTTAGCCTTTTCATGTGGCTCCATGTGCTTCATTTCTTCTTGCAGACTGCTGGCTTTACTGAGTAGCTTCTCAAAGGATTTGATGGTGAGTCCCTTAAGCATGAAAGCTACTGGTCCATGAATGCTTTTGAGTAGAATCTAATTCGCTTGATGTTCCTATAGCTGAGGTTCACATTTCATGCTAAGGTTTCTCCACTTCAAAACAAAATATAGTCTGTATCTGTAAAGGTTTCACTAGGCTTCTACTTCTCCATCATGAGTTCTCCAATAGACACATGATGCTGCGACCCAGCAAATCGTTTCACAAATAACTGTTCCCATAAGATAGAGTAACAAAAAAAATGATGAATATTATGGTTACTAGATAGATTGGATTAGAGGTAATTAAATTATTATATTGAACTCCTGACAGAGTAGAGCTTCGTTATTCCTCGCGTTGCCACAATTGGCTCGAAAATGTGCTTGTGCTATGTGCTGCTTTCCAGTCCTATCAAATATCTTATTTCCAGTCCCATCGAATATCTTGAAGTTTGGGGTCACAAAACCCTTGGGGAAAGGGACGACATCGAACTCCTCTAGGTAAGGTCTACACTTTAAAATTGATGCACCGCCCTTGGATTGGGCTAAGGCCTCCCGTACTTGTTCAACCATTTGCTTGAACTCTTTGCTTGAACTCTTTTTCTGGT
>NW_018251239.1:56748-57524 GCF_001263595.1 Phalaenopsis equestris | reverse complement strand
AAGCCAATCTTGGTGCTTGTGATTGCCCTTGAATGGTGGTCATGGCGGTCATAGTTGCAGTCATTTCTTCTATTATTTTCTCCAGTAGAACAACTTGCTCATCCCTGAGGAGGATAACCCTACGCAGCTCATCTTTGGCATTCTCTTCAGTGTGAGGTTGAGCCTGGTAGCTCTGGTTTTGATCACATGGACATCCATGAAATCTTCCTCCAATTAATCTCCTCCAAGTAATCACTGTAATTAAAATCCTCGTTCTCATTATTGGCGGAAACTCCGTGTTCTCGAGCTAACTCAGAAATCTTAATTATGAGTTTCTCAACTTTTGAGTTTCTCAACTTTTTCTTCAAATATTGATTCCTTGATTGCTTTAAGATCTGGAGGACCCTGATGGAATTCCTTAACTTGTTCCTCCATCTCACTGGCTATTGTTGCGACGATGTCAGATATTTTAGGCACTGGTTTTGCTTCCTGTCTTGCAGGTTCACTGAACTGTATCGGTGCAGCGACCTTAGGTATCCATACCTTCTTCTTCTTTGACGATGATGTCTCAGGTCGAGACGTCTTAGTAGAGACATCGGTATGTCGAGGGAATGTATGCTCCCCATGGTGTAGACCGGCTACAATGTCAGGTAATCATCTTGTATTTCTTTCCATGTTTGCAGGAATAATGGGTAAATAAACCTCTCGGACCCAGTCTTTACTTAATCGGTCGGCGACCTGAGGTCCTGGTGGTGGTATGATTGGTGGCGACCAAAGCAGTATCGACTCGGGTTTCC
>NW_018251239.1:54965-56738 GCF_001263595.1 Phalaenopsis equestris | reverse complement strand
ATCGACTCAGTTTCCCAAACGGAGCCAGACGGTGACTTGGGTAGGTGACTTTATAGTCGACCTACGAGATTTTCTAGCAGACTTAATATCCTTCAAAATTTCATTCTTCATATGAGGGGAAATTGCATCCTTCAAAATTCACTAACATAACATCCTTCTTTAACAGCAAGCCTTCTGAAGACTGCACTTACTCGGGTGCTGGGGCTGAATTTCTTTCCTTCCTCACGATGTCCATGAGGTGATGGGAATGCAACAACAATCTTCCGGATACTCTCATATCCATCAGTATCTGTCAGAGGATGGAATCTACTCCCTCGCAGGAGTGGGTAAATTTTTGTTAATACCTCTTCAACTTGATGAGGCTCCTCCTCATCAGGATTCTGGGCTTTGATGGCCCTCTGAACTCTCCTATTGCGGTTCCTCCTTTGAGTTCGGGTCAGTGGTACAGTCCTTGAGCTCGACCCAATTTCAAGCACGGGTGGCGGAACAGTTAATCCTTCAGCCGAATCTTCGACAATCATCACTTGCTTCCCCTTAGCAGCAGCGGGGATAGCAGGTTTGGCGGGTGTCGTGACTGCAGCAGCTTTAGCCTTCTTGCCGACGAGGAAGTCTTGAAGGCAGTTCAAACTAGATTCTGTAGACGGCTCTTGAACTTTCGGGGCAGGGGCAGCGATCTTCATTACCATACCACAAATGGGGCTTTTCCAAGGATTACCTTGAGGTCTTCAAATCTGGCTCCAAACTTGATGGTAGGAGCGATGTTACGGGCATTGCGGTAAGTTGGCAGGTTGCAGGAAAAGGTCAGTGTTGGGTAGGCCATCGCAGCGGGCTTTAAAATAGAAAGTTTTAGGGTTAGCTTTAGGGTTAGCTATCTCGTAATCCTTAGTGCAAGCACTGAAAGTAGAGGTTAATCTGTAGACCGGGCGGGTCTTAATTTATGGGTAATTTTAACATCTTTATTTAAAAAGGTGCAAAATTAAATTAATATCTTAAAGTGTGCGCAGCACAACACGATTTGGTTTAATTTGCGAAGCAGCAAAACAAATGTGAAAAGGAGTTGTGAAAAAGTTTAGGACCCAGTGCGGGACCCAATTCGTGGTAGAAAATGCCCAGGTGGAGTTAATCCACCAACACAACTATTGGATTATTGGGGATCCGACCCCACATGAAAATTTAAATAGTCCTTAATGGCCTTCTGAGCCCCTCTGTTCGAATATAGTTGAACAGCTAGTCCTGAAGTCCAAAGAGTTAACTATTCTTTCCCAAGTTAGAAATGGGTAAAGTATGCCAACGGAAGAAGGGTAATCTGGTCCAAGAGGAACATGGACATATTACCGACGTGTGAAGATAATATTTCTTGATTTGTATGGAGAGAAAAGCTCATCCCCAGCGGAGTTACCAGAAGCTGTCGGCGTTATTTCGGGTTGGTTTGTGGGGTTGCCCGTAAGAAGCTGTCGGTCGCTGGAATCGAAATCCCGTCGCCCGCTTCGGAAGGACGTTGAAGTTTGAAATCAAACTGAACCCATATATTTTTCATAGTTTAAAATGAAAGAGCATTGTACCTCAAATCCTGTATCTATCCGGAAGGATAAACACAAGACTTGAGGATGAGGCTCGATCAAATAACCTAAGTAAAGTATGACGTTTGTTTGGTCTTCAAAACCTTTGTATTTGCCGACAAGTTTCCCTATTTAATATAAAGGATTAAATAGGGTTTATATTAAGCTGGGTTCGAACATGCTTCCTATAAGGGCAAGCCCTTATAGTTAATTA
>NW_018251239.1:52623-54022 GCF_001263595.1 Phalaenopsis equestris | reverse complement strand
CCTGAAACTTGAAATGCATGTTAAGGCAGTTTATGAAGAGCAGGAAAGGTAAAATTTTGGTAATTTTCCTAACCCTATGTCATATCTTGGTGAGTCCTTAAAATTTTAATTAAGGATGATTTCATTGAGCGAAGCATATTAAATTTAATAGGCCTCTGAGGTATCCAACAAGTTGGAAGGGGAAACAGGTCCATGTCTCTCCCTCACCAACTAGTGAAAAGTCTCAAGTCCAGTTACCCTTATTACTCAATGAACTCTGATGTCTCAATTATCCCTAAGAATATTTAATTATCATTTATCATTTAATTTGAAAATTATGTGGGTGAAGACCCTTAAAACGGAAAGTTAGTATAATTTGAACACTTAGCCAAATTTTTAATCCTAATTGGCTTAGTAGAGTTTCAAGGATGTTTAACATAATCATGTTTATTTCTCTCTAATCCTCATTTAGTCAATTTTTTATTTAACCTATGTCACCACTAAGCCTTTTAAGACCTAGGTGAGGGTCTTAATTAGAGGGTTAAGTTTTAAGTTGTCGTGATTCATGATTTGAATTTTATTTGAAAGTCAACATAGGTGTATTAACTTGATTAATTATTAGCTCCAAAAGTCATAGCCCTAAGTCCAGGATCATTTAATTTTAATGAACTTCCAAATTTTAATAATTTAGAAATTTATTATTCTTAATTAAGAAAGTGAGATTGGTTTCTACCAATTAACCCCTTTGTATTTCAAACATCAAATAAATTGATTAAGATTAAAGGTTACCCATTCCCCTCCTTGAATTAAGCCTAAATGTTAATTAAGGCAAGATTCCCAAAATTACACATTTGCCCCTAAGGCTTTAACACTTCATAATTTGTCAACTTAAATTTAAATGACTTTGGAATTTTTATATACCTCGTTCATGGGTCAATTAAGACATCAGAGGAGAAAATGTGATTTTTCCAAATTTAATTTAATTTATATAATTATTTTAAGGCAAAAATAGGATTTTTCAAAGAAAGTTCCTAACTTTTCCAAGGTAATGTATAATCCCTTGAAATTTTTATTGGAGATATACCTAGACTAGAGAAGCCTTTGGATCAAATTTCATAATTTTTTGAAGTCTCTGTGATTTATTAGAATTATTTTAAATTCTGGGTTATTTAATAAAAATAAAATATTTTTAAGTAGTGAAAATTAAGTTTTGTATTTTTGAAAAATCTCCTTAAGGTCAGAAAACTTAGAGGAGCAAATTTAAAATTTTTTTGATTTTTCCTTGATGTATTGGAATTGTTTTAGTGAAAACTCATTTTTAGCCTTTTTTAACTCATTTTTAGCCTTTTTTAAAATTCAATATCTTTATTTAGAAAATTAACAAAAATATTCTAATTGTTCCTTGGTGATTATGAAAAAT
>NW_018251239.1:52062-52336 GCF_001263595.1 Phalaenopsis equestris | reverse complement strand
ATTCAATTTATTAAATGGACTCAAAATATTTTGAAACTTTTATGATGAGTTCTCTGGATCGTAAATCACAGTGGAAATCAAAAATCAAGTCATTTAAATGTTTATATTTTTCAAAATTAATTATTTTAGTGTTTTAGTATTTGAAAAATTTAAGGATGTTTTAAATCACTTGACCCATGAAATTATTTTCAAAAATTTCTCTAGTCATGGTGGACCTTCCAAAATTTTCTTGGGATTTTATAACTAATATGCTAATTTCCATGATTATTTTAAG
>NW_018251239.1:51052-51719 GCF_001263595.1 Phalaenopsis equestris | reverse complement strand
CTCCCCGTCATCGTCCCCGATAGAATGATCCCGTGCCCGTCCACACTAAAACCTTAAGATCTCGGCCTGGACTCAACCAAATCACTTCGGCTTTGATCCTATGGACTCGTCTAAGTGGGACGAACATATCCATACGGTTAAGATGCCATGAAATCAAGCTTAAGTAAAGTGAGAATCAAAATAAGCTCGGAAGGAGGAGGAGTTTTATACCTTTGCTCTGAGATGGGAGGCTTTGATCAGATGTGCTTGGCACTTTTGTTGGGGTCCAAGGAGGCTAGGGATTGAGTCCCTGGTCTTTTTTTAAGGCTAGGTATGAATTCGATCACGACTGGATTTTGGTGTTGGTCTAGAGCTATGGTAGAGGCTCTGTGCAAGGGGGATTTGATGGGGCTTTGGCTTCTTTTTCTCTTGTGAAGGTGTGGGCACAAGCAATTGATGTTTGGTGGAGTGTAGAGGTGTATTGGGTTCATTCCTGGTTTCCAGCAGGGTTTCAAGCTCAAAATTGAGCTCCGACAATGGGAATGGGTGAGGGAAAATGGTTGGAATTGACTGAGGGGATCTTAGGGAAGCTCTGTGTGAAGTTTGGAGAGACCTCTCTAAGGAAATTTCAGCATACCTCCCATGGCAGTGGGGGGGGAGTTTTTAAAAAAATGGCCCTGGGGGGGGC
>NW_018251239.1:50433-50879 GCF_001263595.1 Phalaenopsis equestris | reverse complement strand
GGAGGGCAGAGGAGCTCCATAGTTTGATTTGGATGAGCTGGCCTCTAGGTTTGATTTGGGAGAGGTGCCATGGGGGTGGCTCTCGATTTTGGGCTTTTTTGGACACTAGGCTGGCCGGCCAGGGGGAGGTGGCTAGGAGCTCAGGAAACCTGGAGGAATCCATCACAGCAATTTAATGCAAATGTGCTTGGATTTGAAAAAGATATGTTAAGCATGTGCATTTTTTGGAAATAATATTCATTAATTTGGGGAACCATTGGTCTATGGCTTGATTTAGGTTGTTTTATGGTGTTTGGACTGGTCACTAAGTCCAACTAATGGCTGTGGTGGAGTTAATTTGGTGGCTTTAAGGTGGTTAGGTCACATTAAGTGTATGGGTCCAAGTGGGTGCAAATGATCAAAATTTGGGTTTGGGCTAGGTTACTAGGTTAGCCATGTCAATTGGA
>NW_018251239.1:33076-49692 GCF_001263595.1 Phalaenopsis equestris | reverse complement strand
GGAATTTTTAGAATTTTTGGAATTTTGGGTCAAAGAGGGGTATTTTGGTAATTTGGGGGTGTTTTAGGGGTAAAAGGCCAAGATGGGTATTTTGGTAGAGTTGAGGTACCAATCATCACTAATAAGCCATGGACCAAAGGAAACCCCATTATTGGTTCTCTACATAGTGGTTCTAGCCAGACCATAGCCCTAGGGCTAGTACGTTTAAGGGACAATCTACATGAGTATCCTAAAAGATCAAGGGATCTATGTTAGAAATTTGAGTTCAGGGTTGTGAGTGTTTGTGAATGCAGATGAGTGTAGTAAGTTCTTTAGCTCCAGACCAACTCCAGCAATCCTAAGGGTGACTCATCTTGAGTTTCCCCCATAGTGACCCCACCTACTAAGTACTTAGAGGTTAGGACCAATATGTGGAACTTCAAGTTGAGAAGAGAAGGGTAGAATTTCTAATTGTGAGGGTTCCATGACTAGTTTTCTAGTAACAGTCAACAGGAAAAGTCTTATGGCTAGACCCTAGGCTACTAAAGAGGAAGAACTAAACTTCAACAAAAAATGAGGTCAACATACCATTTGGATAGTAGTAGGTTTAAGCTCAAATGAATTAGCATCTACATCAGGATTTTGGATAGATAAGTGAATTCCATCTGCTGTAGGATTTGCATAATCTCTTAGGGTCTAGGTTGGTGTTCATTCTCTATTCCTTGATTGTTCAGGTTGTTTTCCATTGTAGCAGAATTTTTAGGTTCTCTACTTAATTTTCTAATCCTTCTAACAATGCGTTCTAATTCTGAATCGTAGGGTATAAGATTTTCTGGTCCAAATTTATGCATACAATTTGAAATCAGTACTTAGTAATATAATTAACTAAATATAAATATAAAAATAAGTTGAAATTTAAGTAAAAATTTTCTAATAATCCTAATTTGTCCGTTACTCTGATCGTGATTTTACTCACTCACTCAATCACTCCCCGGCAACGACGCCAAAAATTTGGCAGCGACTTTATATATGCAATAAAATATAAGATAAATATGGATGTATTAAATATTAAATAATTGTAAAGTCACACTTTTCAATGCAAGTAGACGTATCACTCAAGTAATATAGGGCTCTAATGGAGTCCTAGATATCGATCACACAAGGAGTAGTTTAGAATTACAGACTAAGACTTTAAAAAAGCAATACTTTAATCACAACAATGACATTCAATTTGCTTATCTGTCACTAATAGACAATTGAAATAAATAGCTAATTTTAATAACTAATAAATAACTAATGATATTAAGTAGGGTTTAATTGTGATATTCAATATATAAGAAAGCATCCTTCTCCTTGTCAAGAAATTATAGTGAATGGATAAAATGAATTATTTCAATTTATATTGTGTCAAACAGGAGCATACCTATTCTTTACCCTTTAGTCCAGGCATAAAGAACATTGACTAATCTTATGCTTGTTTACTGAATCTGCGGCTAGGCTGGGAGGATACCGGCTCTCACTTCGGAGCTCCCACATTCCCCTCACCTGAGGGCTAGCATCTACACTTCAACACCTAAATGATAGGACCGAATTGAGGATTTTAGTCTGACAATCTAAAATCTCTAATTCTACGCCCGATAATATTATTTCCCTATTTATTTGCACCCAACTTCGAAGGGCTTGTACCTCCCTAAATCATGGATGTAATCTATATTTAACAAATCAATTGGCCAGATTGAAAGTAAATTAAGATCAAAGTGAAAAGATCATCACAATTTCTTAAATATTTTCATGGCTTCATCAATTCAAATCACCATTTCACAAATCTCGAGACAAGGAGAAAGACAGAGAAAACTACTCAGAACTCATGGGGAAAACACAACAAAACTCAGAATTCATATATAAAATCAAAGTCATACAAACTACAACAAGTAAATAACTTATCTCTAATTTCTCCCCAAGAACACTCCTAAAAGTTCCTCTGAATCTCTTGCTTTCTTTACAACACACAAAATTCCTTTTCAAAGTAGCAAGGAGGAAGAAATCTCTCACTTTCCATCCACACTTACAATCTCTCGAAGAAATCCTCACAATTGTTACACACTAATGGAAATTCTATAGACTCTAAGACCTCTCTAATTTTCAGCCAAAATGTTCTTTTAAAGTTGTGGATGAGCATTCCCAAGAGTTGCCTAAGCATCCCTTCAAAATTTGGCCTTATCCAAAGCTTGAGTAAGCATAACCGTTGATCTCGCCGTCGGAGGCCACGAGCCCGCCATCGGCGGACATCTGAAGAATTTTGTCCTTTAGTCTTGAGAAAAACTCACCCTCGGCAGGGTCGAGGGTGCCGTCGGCGACCTAGTTCAAATCTCCACATTTTGGTCCTTTTCGCTCCAAATTCACTCCTTTTTGCTTCTTTTTGCTCCAATGACCCTAATTCATCATTACTACAACAAAACATCAAAATACCTTTCTTTAAAGTGTAATATCATTAAAAATAGTATAAAATAGGTATGAAAATCTCAACATATTTTCCTTTGGTCACTGGCCAACTGGGCTAAAAAAATCTCTAGGTCGAGCAAGCTATAACATGAGATGCTCTCATCTCCTTTGACAGGATTTGAGTATCATAGATGATTAATTTGGTTGACAACTTCCTAAGATGAGCTAGCACATTTTAATCCACTTTGTATGATCCTCCAATTTTCTCTTAGGTGTTTCATTCGCTGGCGGAGGTAGAGGTAACTCTTCTCGAGTTAGCCTTTGCTTTCCTTTATCCACTGGAGCTGTTCTCTAGGGTAACACTCTCCCTCTCCTTAAGTTCACTTATGTAATTTCCTCTTCTTGAGATATCATTGTCGAATCTTCCAGTGTTTCCTCTTTGTTGGAAAGATCTAAGTTGATGGCTAGTGGTGCACTATGGCGCTCAAGGATTGGTTCTTCACTCCCGACGCTGTTGTAGTTGGTATCATTGATGTCTTCTTCGGTCCTGTCAATGAGTTAATCGGACTCGAGTACAATTTGAGGATCATTTTGGGAATCGATACTGAGGCTAGATTGGTCAAAATTAGTTACGCTATCACCAGAGATAGTTAAAATGTTGCCGAAATCATAAGCATTATATTTATAAGACCCCGGAGGGATAAATAGAGGGGCAAAAAGATAATCATACAAGGTCGGGGGTTTGAGGATTTTATTCCCCAAATCTGAGACAACTAATCTAGCAGAGTCAGGCTCTATCCTACCCCCGTGCTATCAGTCTTCGTGGTGGTATTCTTCTTCTTCTTCTTCTTTGACGTCGATGGACCTTCTAGTGAAATCTTCATCTCGGACTTGGCAGGTTGAAGACTCTGAATGGAAGCTTGTCTTTATGTAGAATGGATCTAGTTCTATTTTTTCTTGAGCTTGTTCCAATTTGTACTCCATCCATCTTTTCCTGTAAACGGGTCAATCGGAGATATTAGCTTGGCCGAAATCACATTTATAGAACCCTTTTCAGATTCTTTTAAATATTCTTTTGGGATTGTTATATTTCCTTCCTTAAAATTTCTCTTGAGCCATTCCTTAAAGATGAAGCAATTCTTTATAGTTTGTCTAAAAAATCTGTGATACGGGCAATAATTTGGTTGATCCTTCTTTTCGACCTCTTCAAGTTTCTTTGGATCTGGTAATATAAACTTAGGCTTCTTCATCAGACTTTTGAACATCTTGGATATCGCTTCATCTTTAAAGTAATACACTACTTTCTTTTGTTCTGCCAAAGATATTCTCTTATTCTCTACGTGATGCAATCCTCCTTAAGGCGGTCGGTGGATGGACTGACCATATTGTTGTGTCTGTTTTTTAGCATGCTGTGATGACAACTGATGAGGATTTTTTGCATGTATCTTTATTGGTTGTTTTCCTTTATCGATAGTTGCCACTATTCCTGACTTCTTTTCAAATACTCTGGTTTCCTTAGATTTCTTCTGAGAATCCATATCTTTGATCACTTCTTCAAGACTGTTGCCTTTGCGGAGTAGCTTCTCGAAGGATTTTATGGTGAGTCCCTTGAGCATGAATGCTCTTGAGTAAGATCTCAATCGTGTGATGTTCCTGCAACTGAGGTTCACATTTCATGTTAAGGTTTCTCCACCTCAAAATATAATCCACTAAATTCTCATTGGGCTTTTGATTTTCTATTATGAAATCTCTAATAGACACATGATGTTGTGCTCCTACAAATCTTTTTACAAACAGCTATTGTAGTTCAGCGAACGTCTTGACTGTTCCTTTGGGTAATTGGACATACTAATCAAAAGCAAGCCCTGACAGGCTGCTGACAAGCTGATCGAAAAGTAAAGCTTTGTTACCTCCAGTATTACCACAATTGGCTAGTAAATGTGCTATATGATGTCTGAGATTTATAGTCCCATTGAATATCTTAAAGTTTGGTGGCACAAAACCCTTTGGGTAGGGTACGGCATCGAAATCCTCCGGGTAAGGTCTACCCTTTAAAACTACTGCACCACTCTTAAATTGGGTTAAGGTCTCCCGAACTTGTTCGACCATTTGCTTAATTTCCTTTTCAAGCATGGTGCTTGATGGAGAATTCTCCTTTAGTTGCTCGTCCCATTTCACTCCGGCAACTTCCCTCCTTTCATCTGTGATATGTATAATCTTTGGTTGGTTGACTTCTGGAGAGGCTAACTGTGGTAATTGAGACTTTTCTTGAATTGTGGCCATGACTGTAATGGCTGTGACCATCTCTTCAATTCTTTTCTCCAATTAGCTGACCTTCTCATCTCTTAGGAGGATAGCATTACGCAGCTCAAGTATGGCGTTCTCTTCAACAAGAGGTTGAGCGTCGCGTGCAAATGCAACAGCTCTAGATTCAATGACACAGATATCCATGAAATATTCCTCGAGGTACTCGTTAAAGTCAAAGTTTTCATCATCATCAATGGAAACTTCTTGTTCTCAGGAAAACTCAGAAATCTCAATTCTGAGCTTTTCGACCTTTTCTTCGATTATTGATTCTTGATTGATTCTTGGATTATTGATTCTTGGATTGTCTTAAGGTCTGGAGGACCTTGCTGGACCTCCTCCACTTTCACATCCATCTCGCTAGCATTTGCTGCTATAATATCAGATACTTCAGACCCTAGCTTCATTTAATGAATTTGCTCTTCAAGCTTACTGGACTGTATCGGTACAGTGACCTTGGGTATCCATACCTTTTTCTTTGATGGTGATGTCTTGAGACAGAGTGTCTCAGCATAAACATCGGCATGTCGAGGAGAGGTATGCTCCCCATGTTGCAGACCAGATAAAATACTGGAAAATCTCTTCATCTTTTCCATTAACACTTTAGAAACATCTTTATAATGGGTGATTGGTAGAATTCTTGGACCCAGATGTGACTTGACTAGTCAACGGCCCGTGGATCTAGTAATCGTGGAATCGATAGTAACAATGGCAGTATCAAGTCTGCTTCCCAAACGGGACGAGATGAGAATGCGAGCAGGTAAAATTTTAATTAACTTTTAAGATCATCTAGTAGATTTGACGTCCTTTAAATTTCTTTCTTAATGCGAGGGGATACTGCATGTCCTTCTCATTTGAGTAACTCACCAACTGAACAACATTCTTTAGCAGCTAGTCTCTGGAAATACAAACTAACTCAAGTGATAGGGCTAGACTTCTTCCTCTCCCCACCATGTTCATGAGGTGTTGGTAAAGTAGCGGTGATTTTTGGGATACTTTCGTACCCGTTAGTGTCCATTAAGGGATGGAACCTACTCCCTTGCAGAAGTGGATAGGTTTCCAACAATGCTGACTTATCCTGGTGAGGATCTTCATCAATAGGTACTTCCTCAAAAATCTAGGCTTTAGTAGCCCTCTAAAGCTTTCTATTATGGTTTCTCCTTTACGTTCGGGTTAACGGTGCAGTCCTCAAACTTGATCCAATTTCAAAAACTGTGGTGGGACGACCAATCGTTCAGTCGGGTCTTCAACAATCATGACTTCTTTCCTAGTTGACAGAAATGGGAACAGCAGGCTAAGTAGGTGCCATGGCGGCAGTAATCTTGACCTTCTTGTAAGAAGGGAAGTCTTGAGGGCAGTTTAGGTTGAACCCGACAGATGGTTCTTGAACCTCTTGAATGGCAACTTTCATTAGGACGAACAGGGCTTTCCTGAGAACCACCCCGAGATCTTCAAATCCTGCTCTAAACTTGATGGTGGGAGTGACATTGCGGGCATCGCGGCTCGTCGGCAGGTTGCGGGAGAAAGTGAGCGTTGGAAACACCATTACAACAGCTTTGAAAAATAAAGTTCTTGGGTTAGCTATTTGGCCAATACCTCGTAATCTTTGTGCGAGCACTAAAAAAAATAACAGAGGTCGATTTGTAGACAGGGTAAGTCTTTATTTAATTTATGGGGATTTTGAAATTTTAGTGAAAATAGTTTGAAAGTAGAAAGATTTAATTAATATAAGGAGAATTAGAGAGCACGTGCAACACGACACAATTCGATTTAACTTACAAAATAACAAATTAAATTCAAAAGGGAAAGGGAAGTTTAGCAACAAACAATGCCCAGGTGGAACTAGTCCACCAAGACACCTATTGGGGGTCCGACCTCACATAAATATTAAAAAGTCCTTAATGGTCTCCTGAACCTCTTTGTTCAAAAGTGATTGAATAGACGGTGTTGAAGTCCAAAAGAGTTGACTAAACTTCCCAAGATAAAAATGGGTAAAACATGTAATTGAAGAAAGGTAATTTGGTACAAGAGGAACATGGACACATTACCGATATATGAAGATAATATTTTCTTATTTAAATCGAGAGAGAAGCTAATCCACAGTGGAGTCGCCAGAAGCTGTCGGTAATAAAAAGTTGAGGAGTTTCCTATTGGAAGCTAGCCGTCAGATCAAATAAACTAAGAAATATATGACATTCATTTGGTCTGCGAAATCATTTTATTTGCCAAAAAATTCCCATATTTAATATGAAAAATAAGATATGTTTATGTTAAGCTTGGTTCTGAAAAGCTTCCTATAAGGGCAAACACTTATAATTAATTACATCTTAATTACATCTTAGATAACCTTTAGATAACCTAAGTCACCTAAGAAGACTCTCGATAAAAAATCAAGAAATATTATCTTCAAAGAGGTCAAAACGATAGGTCTTTTCAACGAGATCAGACGTAGGGATTGGATCAAATATAAAGTATTTTTTTGTAGAGTCCAAAGGTCGAATAACTAGGGGATGTCATAGATCCGAAGGAGAACCTCGGTGACCTCTCAAGCTATCCTAATGTTTAGCTTCAATTTTAAGGAGAAATTATTTGAATGTTTCGTCTTGCCAATTTTACTATTCAGGACTTACATTCATGTGAAACGAGCACACAAATAGCTTGGAAGATGTGAGGATATGGGTCGCGACGGACGACAATGTCAGAATCCTAAGATGAGTTAGGGCTTATATTGTATATCAAAGTTATATAAAGGCCTAAAAATGAGGTGAGGTTCTATGTTGCATAAGCAAACAACCTCAAAATCCTATGGCTTGTTGTTTAATTCTAAGGAAGGAATTTATTTTAGCTGGGGAAGACATGTTTTGCTGTTGAAGATGGCTGTGTTGCCCACTATACTAGCTCCAAGCTCCTTGTCGTGATGAGTTTAAGTTTTCTAGTGTGTCAGGTCATGATTTCAAATCAGATGACCCTATGGTTATTGTCATTAAAATATTAAGGGGCATATTAAAATTGCTTACAGTGACATCGAATAGGATCCTACGGTTCCCTCATTCCGGCACCACTATTTTTTATCGAATTCACTAATTCTGAATGAATTTACTAAACTTAACTTAATGAATTTTGTACTTTCATTTAGATCATGGAAAATCTCGTTAGCAACCGTAGGTTACCTCCTCCGAGGGATTCCTGATCATTCGATAGGGACATCTTGATTTTGTTGCAATTTTTTTTGTGATGTTTGTGATTAAATTTTGAGTTGTTTTATATTTTGAATATTGTGGATGTGATTTTTATTTTGGTTGATTTTAGTTCTGGTTTTGGTTTTACGGCTACCCTAACAGTTTTAGTTTTCATGTAGGGTAACATCGTTGTTTAACATGCAAGCTTAAGACAAGAAGTACATGAAGGTAAATGCATTAATGTAAAAGCGTACCTGATGAGTCTTCTCGTTCCACCACCTGAAAGGTTAGTACTTGCAAAGTATGTTTAGTATTGCAAGAAAGTTTAAGCTGTATGAGTAGATGAAGGTTTAGCTACCAAACTTCAAGTTATGACTTTGTTGAATCTCAAAAGATCCTAGTGGGTAATTTTAGAAAAAAATATGACAAGTCAAATTTGCCCTTCAGAATATCCAATAGATTTCAAAATATACAAGACGTGATCCTAGATCATTTTGAATATCTCTTGAAATATCCAGAGTTCATTTTGATCTTGTCATAATGTTCCGATAATCATCCAAGGATGAAGTGTGACTAGCCCGTTGCCCAGTGAAACTTAACAATTTAATTAACTCGATGATAGGGTACTCAATCTATCAATTGACGTTTCATTTAAGAGTTATGTGAGTGGGTGCCTTTAAGAAGTGTTTGAGTCATTTAAGATTGTGCTGTCTAGAGTTAAAGTCAGCCTTGTAGTGCTTAAGAGATGTTAATCACCAATCATATCATTTTCTAACTCCAAGCAATTGAGTTTAGAAATTGAGCCCAGTTCACGACTAAGCCTTTAACAATCATAGTGAGTGAAAGGTGGTTTTCGAAGTTTTGCTTAAAGTACCATATATCTTTATTAAATGATCAGATCATGCTCAACTTTTGGCCTAAGAAGAGTAAATTATCATCTTCCTTGCTTAAGCCCATCACTTAAGATCCATTTGATCTTTAATTGACTTCCAAGTAATAAAGATTAGGAGAATTATGCTTTTAGTTGATGTTGTGCAAGGGTGTTGAATGGGTTTCTACCTTTTAACCCCATTGTATTTCAATCATTCAAACATGCTTATTAAGATCAAAATTACCCATTTTCCCTTTGATAATTCTAATTTTTTTATTATGGCACCAAAGTCTTAAAATTACCACTTTGCCCTAGGGGCCCTTCACCTCGTAACTCTTTAAACACAACTCAAATGATTTTGAGGGTTTAAAGTGTTATATCCAGGAGGTAATTATGATGTCAGAGGAGGACATGTAGACTTCTCAAGATTTTATTTAATTTAAATAATTATTTAAATTTAGGAAATAGGATTTTCAAACGTTAGTTTATTTAATTATCTAAAATAAAATTTATATTTATGGAAAAATTATTTGAGGTTTCCTAAGGTCAGAGAAACACTTACGCAAAATTTCATGATTTTTTTAATGAAATTTCTGTTTCTATTATTTAATTTTTAGATCAATTTTCATGATTTATTAAAATAGAAAATAATGTTTTAATTACAAAAATTTTTTTTATATATTTATTAAACTTCTTTGAGTTTTGAAAATTCAGAGAATTGAATTTTAAATTTTTGTGATTTTTAATTTATTTATCATAATTATTTTAGTGAGAAAATATAAAAAAATTATTTTTTAGCTTTTAAAATTTATTTTTAACTTAGGAAGATTAGGAAAAAAATCTTATTGAGTCCCAAGTGAACAGAGGACAATTAGGCACATTTTGAAATATTTTTGTATTTTTTTATATTTTTAATTATTCTTAATTATTTTAAGTTCAAAATATGGATAAAAAATCAAGTATTTTTCCAAAAATATTTTTTATTTTTCTTAAGTGCCTATGATCATAAAGAACTCAGAAAACCAATTTCACAATTTTTCTACGTGTATGTAATTTATTGAAATTATTTTTGTACAAAAATACAAGATTTCCTAGAAAACCCACCTTAGTACTTATAACAAGCCAAATAATTTTAAAATTTTTACAGTTGGTAGATATGATTTTTATGAAAAATGTGGAGTTGATTTTGTTATATTTATTTAATTGATACAAATTAATAAAAGGTTTTCACATTTAACTAAGTATAGAAATTTAAAAAATGGTTCAAAGCATCACAATATTTTTTCTAGACTTCCTGACCAGAGGAAACATACTAAAATTGTTCTCATAATTTTTCAAGTGATATTTTAATTTATTTAATTAAAATAAGCCAAATTGTCATCTTAGCTTAAAATCATGGTGAAAAGCATAGAGATGCCCTCTGACCTTATAAAAATTAGGAGACATAGCCTCTATCATGAGGAACAAACCCTCAAAATTTCAAGTTATGGTGAAATGTTTTAAGTCATGGAAAATTAAAATACCATAGAGGATATTTAATTAATGAAAAATAATTTTTATTTTTTCACAACATTATTCTCCTCTGTTCACTGAGCAAAGGGGTATTTTTTTATTTATATTATTTTTCTAGAGAAAGATATTGATTTTTTAAGTTTAGGCATTTAAAATATCTCAAAAATCCCTATTTTTCTACTTATATACGAGGCAATGACTCGATCCTAGGCGGCTCCAAAAGAGCACGCGGTGCTTCGCCATTTAACGCCGCCATCCTCTTCAGCTGCCACGCGGACCATGTTTTATGTACCAAGGGCTCGTCCGACTTAATTTCCTCCGTCTAATGGATACACACACACGCGATCAGACGACTCTCCGTTATCGCCCCCAAGTGACCTAACCCGTGAGTCATTCACACTAAAACCTTAAGATCTTGGCCTAGACTCAATCAAATTTCATGGGGTTTATTTTTAAACCTTTATTTACTCAAGACAAACACATCCATATGGTTTATACAGTATGAGATACAGTAAATATGTATGGAGGGTCGAAACAAGTTTGTTTTAGGGTCAGAGTTCAATACCTTTGTCTGAGAGGTGAGGCATCAATAAGATGGTTGTGGTAGCTTTGATTGGTCCCAACAAATCTCCGGATGAAGTCTCGTGCTCTGGTGAATGGTCTAAGTATGAATTTGATCAAGCTTAATTTAAGGTGTTGGTCTATAGCTACCCTGGAGGCTGTCTCAGATGGGGTTTGATGGGGAATCAACTCCTCTTTCTCTAGGGATGGTGTGTGCATAGTTAATTTGGGTTTTTTAGACTGTGGAGAGATGTCATGGTTTGATCTGAAAGTTTTAGCTCAAAATTGGGCTTCCACAGTGGGGGTCAATGGGGGAAAATGGTGGCAAGGAGCTTAGGAGTTCTTAGAGAGTGTCTGAGAGCAATTGGACAGAGTTTCGTCAAGGATTTTTAGCACTCTCTTTTCTTGGCCATGAAGGGGTTGATTAAATAAAGGAACTTAGGGGGGTTCAGGTCTAATTGATGGGTGTAAAATGGTGCTTAGGTGGAGGGTTGAGGAGCTCTTAAGAGCCATTGGGATGAGTTGGCCTCTATGGTTGAAATTGGGTTTGATTTGGTCTTTAGGCTCTTAATTTTTTTGGTTTTCTGGCCAGTAGGCTGGCTGACAAGGCCAGGGGAGGAGGCCAAAGAGTCAAGTGATCTAGGGGGAGGTTTAATTGTAATTTACTCCCAATGGTAAGTGATGATGGGGGAGATATTTGGTTAAGGCCCAAAAAAGTCTAAGATCCCTTTATTTATGAACCCATTAGTCCATAGCTCACCATGGCTGGTCTAAGGGGGTTTAGCCTGGTTAATAAGGTGTGCTTAGTGGCTGTGGGGACCATAATTTTGTGACTTTAGGATGGTTAAGTCAACTTTTGTGCATGGGTCCAATTTTGGTTCAAATGGCTAAGAGTTGGGTTTGGTTTAAGCTAGTGATGACTTTGAGCCCAATTTATTGATCCACATTGTGTATATGATTGTAATGAAGTATTGTGGTGAAGGATTGAAATGATTTTGATTCCAATTGGAAGCTCAATTTGAAGGATTTTGGGATTTTGTTAAATTTGGGCATGTTGGGCTAAACTTGAGTCTAGGTTGGGCTAAGGTTGGGTGAGGGCATGATTGTTGAAGTGTCTATAGGATTGTAATGAAGAGTTTTCAACATAAATTAAGTGCCAATTTTTGAATTAAGACATTCAATTTGGTGGAATTTGGGTACATAGCCAATTTGGGGCAAATTTGAGGTTCTTTTGGACTTGAGTTAAAATTAAGTGCAATTGTGGCTTCACCAATGCAAATTAAGGTCTATTTTGGAGTGTAGGAGTTTTATAAAAGGGTTAGGATCCAAATTGGTGCAAATTAAGTAAGCAATGGGGTTCAATTGGGTGGGATTAAGTCAAAGGGCCAAAATTGAGGGTTTGACTTAGATCAAAATTGAGCTCAAAGAATGGTCCAATTAGGCTTGGATGTGGTTTAGATTGGTCATATGATAGATTAATTTGAGTTTAGGATTCAAATTTGGGGGAGGGAATTGGAACCAAATTGATGGACATTTGAATGGACATTTGAGGTGCAAATTGATGGACATTTGAGGTGAATGTGGGGAAATTGGGCCTTTAAAGGCAATTTGGGGGTTTTGGTCAAAATGGTCAAATTAGCCAAATTGGGTTCAATTGAAGGGCCCAAATTGGTTTTGAAGACATTTCAAGTGATTTTAAAGGTTTTGAGAAAGTTTAAGGTGCCAAGAGTATTTTTGTAATTTTGGCAAATTTGGGGTATTTTGGTAATTTTGGGCAATTTGGGTATTTTGAAATGGTTTGAAATGATTTTTCAATAGATTTGAGAATTTTGGGTGAATTTGAGGATTTTGACCAAATTTGGGGTTTCAAGGGCATTTAGGTAATTTTAGTGGATTTAGGGGCAAAAGGCCAAGTTGGACATTTTGGTAGAATTGGGGTGCCAACCACCCTATATGAGTTGTGGACCAATGAATCCCTATTTGGGTCCTCTATGTAGTGGTCATAGCTAAACCCTAGTTTAAGGCTAGGCGGGTCTAGGGGATCATCTACATGATTCTCCCAAAAGATCAAGGGATCAAAGTCAACAATTTTGGGCCTAGGTTTGTGAGTAGATCTGGGTGATGGTGAGTGTAGTGAGTGAACTAGCTCCAGACCAATACCCAGGGTTAGCCCTAAGGTAAAACAATCCTATGAGGACTCCTCTTGAGATCCTCCATACTGACCCCACCTACTAAGTGTTAGAAGTTAAGACCAATATGTGGAACTTCACGTTAAGCAAGAAAAAGTTTAGAATTTTTAAATGTGAGGGTTCCTTTTCTAGCTTTCTAGGAATAATCAATAGAAAAGTCTTATAGCTAGACCTTAGGCAACTAAAGAAGGAAAACTAAACCTCAACAAAAGGTGAGGTCAATAAAGGAAATGCAGGAATTCTTAAGGTGTGACTACTTGCTAGTATTTTCTACTTGCCCCATATATACACCTTATAAACCTTATGATATAGAGGAGGATTTTGGATTTGATGATGATGATGATGATCATGATCATGATGATGATCATGATGATGGTGATGATGATGATGATGAAGGTAGTGATGATGAATAGTGTTATATGTTTTTTCTGTTGTGTTTAGTTTTTTTTTTCATGCTGATATTTCTTGTAGTTAGTTTATTTTTGTATGTTTTTTAGAGTGTTTAAATTTGCATTTGTATCAAATAATTAAAGTTATTTTTATTGCACTAAATTGTTATACTATTTTTAATTTTTATTATTCACTTCAATGTAAATGCTAGAATTATCTTTTTATTATTAGACATGCTAATTGCACTTGCCTTTATTACATGTACTTGTACTATTCTATGGTTTTTACACTTTATAATTTTTCTGTCTACCTAAAATAAGTTTTTGAAATTAATTAAAAATTTTAGTTTGGGGGAAGGGAGAAATTTTTCTTAAAAGAACTAAACTTTATTTGTCCTCAGAGAACAATATTTTTAAAATATTATTTTACATAACTTGTGGTATGTTAAGATAACTTATGATAACTATATTTCAAATTTTATAAATGTTACAAAAAAACATAAATTAAAATTCTTAATAATAAAGGTTAGTTCTAAAGTTAATATATTTTGTAACAGAAGATAAGATTATTTTTTTACTATTTAAAGTAAAGAAACTTGTATTTTTGGAATTGTTCAGAATTTTAGAGTTTTACTTTTATGAAAAATGGAATTGAGACTTTAGGAAATAAAATTTTCAAAGCTAATACAATTTGGTCAAAATAAGGAAATGTGAAAAATCTTTAACTTTAAGAAAAAGATAGAGGAGTTCAAAATCATTAAAGGCTATCCAGATATAATAATCCTCACATGACATGAAAAGAAAAATAAAGTATTGAAAAAGATCCTAAAAAATGAAAAAAATAATAGAAATATAAAAAAATAAAAAAAAAGAGAAGAGCAAGAATAGGAAAAGTGTGAGGAGAAGCTTAAGGAGATGTCTAAAAAAAAACTGGCTCCGCTTGAATCCTGTTAAGGAAAGAAACTTAATTACATTTCTAAGTTAAGGCTTAAAGTATTACCATCATTAGTAATAAAATCCTTATGAAATTATTTTTACTAAAATTCTTTTAAGCATTCAAAAATGAGCAGATTATAATTATTCTTGAAATGAATAGATGATTAGAACGCTCAGAGTTGCCTATTAGAAATTCTTACATTATAGTTTTAACCTGAGTTATTAAAATTTTATTCTAAGACTTCACTATAACACATATAAAATAAAAAAATATAGAAATCTCTAAGTTAAACGCACTTCCAAAGGTTATAACTTTTACATAGTATAAAGGAGTTACTTAAGGACAAGTAACCTTTAAGTTTGAGGGAATGAACCACCTTAAAAATACTTATTTTTAGTTCATACTATATAATCATTTTATGTATAATTTTAGTGATATTGCACGTTATAGGAATGTATTCTATAAGTTTTTGGTTTCATGTACATGGAATGGATATTTGGAGAAAATGAGGTAAAAATGAGCAAAAATGGTGCATATTATATGACACCAGAGCGTCGCGCCTTGGTGCTATAGCACCACAGACTCATGTAGAGGGTGCTATAGCACCCAGACTGGCGCTATAGTCCAAGTAACTTCCCTTCTAAAAGGATCCATTAATTTTGACCCAATTTTGAAGGGGTATTTGAAGCAACATTGGTTATTTTCAGAGATATATTTATGTAGATGAAAAATGGACAAAAAAGAGGACTTTTTGGTAGCATTTGAAGGCTTTAGAAAGTCCTACTTTTGTGTTTTAGTGCAATTTTATGTGTGTTTTGTGTTATAATTGTAAGAGTTTGGAGATTTATTCAAGTAGACTCTAAAAATTGTGTTGTGAAGAATATATATAGTACTTGTATTTATGTTTGAACTTTTGTATCTAAGACTTAGATTTCACTACAATTTTGGTGTTTTTTATTTTATTTTCCATGAATTCTGAGTAGTTTCCTTACTTTCTCCTTGATCTTATGATCTAACCTTTAGGGATGAGAATGATTTAAAAGAATCTCTTTAATTTTAAAAATTGTGTTGCCGTTTTCATGTATCCTTCATTAACTTTTCAAATTGGCCACTTATAAGGTTAAAATTCATTGAAATACATAAAGTCCCGAGAGGGATACCCAACTAGTGAGTGTCAAACTTCATTCTGGGCAAAGCCGTTGTGATCACCAAAGGGGGAGTGCAAATAGATGGATATCAATTTTGATGGGTGTAGAATTAATGATTCTAGGGTTACAGACTAGATTCTATTTCAAATAGCTTTAGACTTTGGATTGTAAGGGTCTTTATTAGGTCTTGTAGAGAGAGCACAGTGGGTAATCTAAAGTTGAGAGGCCAGAATATACTCAACACTATTACACAAGCTGATGAAAAGCTCTAAATTAGCCAATGTTCTTGATAGCACCAAGAGGGGGTAAAGAAAAAAATTGCTCCTACTTGTCACAATACATCACCATATTTTTAGTCATTCAAATCATACATAAATTAATATTTCATTGCAAGGAGAAATATCTTTACATATTATTCATACTCGTTAGAATTACTTTTATTAATAAGTTAAATGAAGTTGTTTCTACCTACTTTAACTTAGTCTTATCCATTGCTATTATATTTTTAGTTATATCTACAATTTAAATAGAATTTTCTTTTGAGTTTAGCAAGCCAAATTAAATAGTCCAACTATCCTCATGGGATCGATACTAGAGTTTTGAAAGAAATTCCCATATTACTTGGAATCATACGTATATTTGCATAATACCTCTAGTGTAAAGTTTTATTATTTATTTTTCACCTCAATTTATTTATTCACACTAGCTGCTAAACATCTTTTAGGTCAAGTTTTTAGCAATATTTTGGAGATTATAAATACAAGTAATTGCAGGTCGGTTCACCCTTCCTCTAAAATTTGAAGAGTTCAAAAGTGAAGTTGAATTTCATATTTTAGAAAAGAAATACATCCTTTAGAGTATTGCTTGGATGACCTGGATTCAAGAGTATGGTATGGTACCTTCAACTTTGAACAAGTGCATCAAGTACATGTGTGGAGAAGAAGAGTTTTCCATTTCAGGTTATGTCCAACCATTCTCCTTCAACGAGTTTGGTATACTTGATGATGTAAAATTTCATGTTACTCATAAAAGGGTGTCTCTACCCACATAAATTGTTGTGGAATGACCATGGGCCCATCCTCTTACTAGCACTCACATTGTTAAG
>NW_018251239.1:22777-33066 GCF_001263595.1 Phalaenopsis equestris | reverse complement strand
AAAGAGGTCAGTGAAGCAGAAGGAAAAGCTCAATGTCCCACCGATGTAGGAGCTAGCTAAAAACCATCCAACTTAATTGACCTTTATGTTAGGATAAGTGTCTAATCAGAAACAAACTTTGATTCAAAAGAAGCCTCATCAGGGAATAAACCCATAGGTTTGCATGACTATGATGAAGATGATATCGACGAGGACATACTTTGGTTGCCCAAAACGATCATGGTCCCTCATTTGTCAATGTTATCGTTGGGAAAAAAGTGTTGAATTTTGATCTGGTACTACGAGGCCATTGTAAGGACATGATAATCAGAAATGCTTCTATTGTGGAAGATCTCAAGATATTTTGTTTACCTACTAGACCTAAGTCTAAAGAGGAGAGTTTTATTTTTCAAAGTTGATTCTCATATAAACAACAATGATTTAATGCTCTAAAATTGTGATAACTAAATTGTAGAGGAAAACCCTATTTCTTATTACTATTCACCCCTCATTTTAAAACATTTAGACACTGGGCCACTGGTAAAAAAATGGTCTATTCACCAAGCCATATTATGGCTATCTATGTGGTAGAGTAGACAACCAATAAAAAAATTTGGTGTAAGATATGTTAAAAGGTCTCGTGATGAAAAAATCCCTACCGCCTCAAGCTTGATGATGTCTACAACTCAATGTAGTGAAATTTGTAACTGTCATATTGAGGATGTCAAATTCAATGTTGTCCATCCAAAATTAGAGGCTGAAATCTCTTTAATAGTTGATAAGTTGATTGTGATCAACTTAGGAGTAGTTGACGATCCTTGTGATAATTTCACAAGTAAATTCAAATCATATTTTATGGCCACCAATGCCATAGAAATTATGAAGGTTTTTTGAGACTTTCATGTATAGAGTTATATCAATTTGCATGATTTAGCCATAGAAAAATATCTTATCTAACATTAAATAATATGTATAGAGTTATTTCATTTTTTTTTTTACATTCTAGCCATCGGCTCGAGTATTGTTCTTGTCGAACAAACATCTAGGAGAATGTTGCCCTAAAAAGAGTTAATAATTATAGAAGAAACCAAAAAGCTCATCAAAACTAGATTCATCAGAGAAGTATCTTATCTAACATGGCTTACAAACATCATTCCTGTTCAAGGAAGAATTGATAGATTCAAGTTTGCACCAAATTTCAACACCTAAGGAAGGTTAGCCTGAAAGATTACTTTTCTCAGCCTATACTAGTGGTAATGGTTGAAGTCATCTCTTAATATATGATATCTACCTTCATGGATGGTTTGCCCAGGTACAAGCAGATCTGGATGGCTCCAGAGGAAGAAAAACACTTAGCATTCCACAGTCAAAGGCATATTTTACTAAAGGGTCAAACCCTTCAGCTTGAAAAAAGTCATGGCAACCTATCAGCGTGCTATGACTCATATCTTTGATTATTTACTACATCATCAGATCAAAGGTTATATCAATGATGTAGTGATCAAAAGTATTTCTGAAGAGGATCAACTCTCAGATCTAAGGATCATCTTTGAATTCCTTAAAAAATACAACTTGAAAATGAACCTATTGAAATGCACATATGGCGTATCTTTGAAGAAGTTTATAGGATCATAGTTAAACAAAATGGTATTGAGATCAACCTCAGTAAGATCAATTTAGTCATGGGAAACCTCTAATTAGGTAAAATGGTGCTCCCTTCAAAGGAAGCTTGCATTTATTAGGAGGTTTAGTTGAAATCTTTCCAGGCATTGCTAAACGTTTTTAGACCTTCGCCAAGAAGGATGTTCATTTTCATTGTGATTAAGCTTGTCACCTCGCTTTCAAAGATTTTGAGTGCTACCCACTAAATCTGCAAGTGCTGACAATTCTCCTCTAAGGAAAATCTTTTATTCTCTAAAATGTTGCTCTCGATGAGTCACTGGGAGTTATGTTAACACAAATTAATGAGGATGGAAAAGAAAATGCTCTACGTTAACTTAGTAAGCATTTCATCCTAACTAAGAAAAAATATGAGAATATTGAAGAATATTATTCGACATATTGGTCATTGATCCCTCTGAGTAAGATTTGTACTTTGATAGGGCAATTACTTTACAAGATGGCCCATCAAGATATCTTGAGAGGGTGAAGGCTAGGATTAGCCTTATTTTTTAGTCCTCCAATTGTGTTATTCTTCACTATTTATTTAACATGATGAAACCACACACGAACACTGAGAAGAAATATAAATCCTTGATTATTGGATTGGAATTCACCATCAAAATGAACATTAAAATGATCAATATGTACGAGGATTCACAAAATATCTTTTGGCAAGTATTGGGAACTTACAAGATTTTAAATCCCATTACTTAGCCTATCAAAAGAGAGAGATGGCAATGTTGAGGTACAACCTTGATTTCACATTGAATTAAGACTCTCATAACTTAAATGATGAAACTAACATTCATGTAAATCAAGCCAAGGAGCTATCGAGTTCAGCTGGGGACCTCATGGCAGTAGTTATCCAGGATAGAAGTGTCTTGTCATGGGTATTTATTAGGACCTCAGAAGCTCCCTAAGTGGGTAATGAAGTTGTGGTCCTCATCGCTTCTAATTAGTCTTGTGCTAATTGACATCACACTATCATCACCTTATTTAAAAATGGGATACTCCTCAATAATCACTAGTTAGCTGCTTTAATCTAAAAGAGAATGTCTTTATTAAATGTCATGAATGATACATTCTACTAATGCTTTTTTGGACATATGTGATTGTGATGCTTTGGGAAGGATGAGATCCATAAAATCTTGATCAAATTTCATAACAGCCTATGTGAGTCCCATCAATCGGGTCACAAAATTAAGATCAAGATTAAGAGGTTTGGATATTATGAGTCCTCAATGACTCTTGATTATTTAAAATTTGCCGAGCATTTTCGTTATTGCTAGGTATTTTTTCTAGCACCTCATCATACCTCAAAGGCGCTACATCCAACAATTCATCAAGGCCTTTTAATGCATGGATAGTTGTTTTTGTAGCCACTTATTACTTTTTGAAGTGAGTGGAAGCTATCCTTCTAAGAAGAGTCAAGGTCAACAACACAATGCATTTTCTTAAGAATAATATCATGTATTGATTTGGTGTGTTATGCCATATCATTTCCAATATTGGGTTAGCCTTCAAGAAAACAAAAATTAGTCAATTCACTCCTTTTCATCTAATCAATTGGCAATATTCCACAATATATATTCTGAGAGCAAATGGTTTGGTTGAAGCTTTTAATAAGGCTTTCGTAAACCTTATAAAGAAAATACTTCATTCCAATAAGAATGTGACATGAAAATCTCTCCAACGATTTGTGGCATATCATATAACATATTATACACCCACTAGCTCAACCCCTTATGCATTGACCTTTGGGTCCGAAGCAATCCTTCCATTGTAATTCAAATTGCCTTTGTTGTGAATTTCTCTAAGAAAAAAATATCAAAGTGATGAGAATATCAAGCTCAAGTTAGAAGAGCTTAATATCTACAAAGAATTTAGACTATGTGGCCAACAGAATCTTAAGCTATACTGAGCTTGAATGTTCAGAGCTCATGATAAATTGGTGAGATTGAGGACGTTCACACTTGGGGATTTGGTGCTAGTTCTATGAGATACAAATGTGACTAATTGTAGAAGACATGAAAAGTTCGAGTGCATTTGGGAGAGGCCATTCATGGTCGATAAGGTCTACAAAGGAAGAGCCTACTTGATGATTGATGCTGATGGGTCTCTGTCAGTCACCAAATGTTGGAAGATGATTTTTTAACTTAATATGTATATTATAATTTTGAGAAGTAATATTTTAGGTTTTGAATATACAACTCCAAACCAATTCCATATATGTCGTAGTCTAAATAAATCAGCAAAACACCTCAAAAATGCACCCATTCCGATGAATAGACACATTACTTGTTAATGTAGGTCGATTAAATAAATTAATGAAGTACATTGATGTTGACTGATAAACTGACCTTATCTAATATAGAAGATTAGCTATTTTCTAAAGTTTTTATACGGGCAAACCCTTATAGTTAATTACATCTTAGACAACTGAAATCGTCTAAGAAAACTCTTAATTTAGATAAGAAAATATTATCTTTAAGACTTTCAAAGTTTAGGAGCTTTCAAGGTTGAACAGAGAAGTATAAAATGGGAAAGGCACAAGTTTGGAACATTTATTATGGAATCCAAAGCAAGAGAAATATGGGTTGTCACAGATCCTGAGGAGAGCCTCAGTGACTTCTCAAGATATTCTATGGTTTCGCTTTAATTTCAAAAAAATATGATTAAATGATTCATCCTGCCTATTATTATTATTTAGTGCTTACATTTGCATGAAACAGTCATACAAATAGCCTGGAAGATAGGATGGTTTACATTGTTCTAAACGACAGCCTCGGAATTTAATGCAAGTTAGGGCTTAAATTGCACAACTTTATTGTATAACCTCCTAAAGATAAGGTGAAGATTTATGTCATACTGAAAGAGTTATCCTGAAATCCTATTGCATGTTATTTAATTCTAATAGAAGATTTATGTTGTAGATCTGATTGTTATCTCAAAGTTGTTCTTCTTTACAACCTTGCCTGCTACTGATCCTAATTTTTTATATGTAAGGATTTATGATTTATGAAGTAAGGATTTATGAAGTTGACACCACTACAATGCTAAAAACTTGATCCTTGTATGAAAAGTAAGTTGTGTAAAATATATATAATTATACGTAATTAATAATGGGAATCTACGCAAGTATATGTATCTTTATCAAATAATAATGGACTTTCTATTTAAGCCCCAAATATGGACTTTCTATTTAAGCCCCAAATATCGATCCCACAAGAAAGGTGTAAATTAGCAATGATAAATTTTACACCGAAAATCAAACTAAATCATTGTCACTAATTTTGAGTGTTGATATGTTAGCCAAACTAAATTACTTAACTATTACAAAAATTGAAATGCAAATTCTTAATAGTAACTATTAATCTACTAATTATGTTTATGTAATGAAGATTTCTTATGTGAAAAAGCATCCTTCCGCATCCTTCCGCATCCTTCCGACTACAATGAAATTCTGGTGAAATTAGATGAGATAAATGTTTATAATATAATTTGACAATTAAAAGCAATTTTAGTTTTCTACCCAAATACAGTTCATAGAAAATCATTGGTTAATCTTAGGTTTAGTTCCTAAATCCGTCGCTAGGCTAGAAGGATACCAACTCCCACTCCAGAGCTCCAACTTCCCTTCACGTGAAGGCTAACTCTCGCTTAGTTTTTAAACACTAAGACCAAATTGGGGATTTTAGTATGTCACCCTAAAGATTCTCTAATTCTACACCCGTCAAAGAATATTTCCATATTTATTTGCACTTAATTTCATGAACAAATTTCTCCTTCATGAAATCAAATGTGATCCTTACTTTATTGTAGAACGCATACTCCATTTCCTAGATCATACGTTTTACAACCTATTTTAACAAATCAAATGGCCAGATTGAAAAGTAAATTAAATTTGGGGTTAAAAAATAATCATAATTTATTTTATATTTTAATTATGGCACATTCATATTATCTCTTCATTTGTGCCGATCTCAGAGTAGGGGGAAAGATAGAGGAAACTACTCAGGCTTCATGAGAAAGATACGAAAAAAACATAAATTTCATATAAAACAAAGTTCATACAACACTAAAGAAACAAACAAACTTATCTGGAACTTATTCTCAAAGCAAATCCTTTATAGCCTTTCCTTAGAAATGCAGGAAGAAGAACTCTTTTCTCCTTCTCCAACACTCGTAGAGAAAGTTTCACACTAAATCTCACCACAAAACTGTAAACTATGAAAGCAAAATTACTAATTGATACAAATATGTGGTGGAATGAAGATGGATTATGGAAAAGTAGAGTGGTGGAATGTTGTAGAGCAAAAAATGAACGTAGAGGAGCCCCTTTTCTGATAAAATTCTGCCCCAAATAAAGCCCAAGGTCGGTTCTCCAAGAGGTGCCTCCAAAAATTCTTCAAAAATCATCCAAACACATCGAACCTTCTAGAGATGGGGTCTGAATCACTTTTGGCGCCGTCGGCGCTAAGTAAAAATCCTCCAGTTTTCGCTTGTTTTGCACCGTCAGCGCTGACCTTGGCACTGCCGACGCTGAGTATTTCCTCAAAAACATCATTTTGACTCCAAATTCCATCCTTTTTGCTTCCTATTTGCTTTAAGCCCTAAAAATCAACAAACTGCAAAAAACATCAAAATACCTTCCATAAAAGTGAAATATCACCAAAAATAGGTATAAAATATGTGTAAGTGAAATATCACCAAAAATAGCAAAAATAGGTATAAAATATGTGTTTAAAAATGCATATATTTTCGACGTATCATCTACTCACAAAGTTAGCTCAAAGCTTCTTTTTAAAGAGATAACTCCAAGTTCAAGGTTTAAAATGTTTTACCATGTATGTTTAAGTGTTGTGGGGGGATTAAAGTTTATTATAGTGACACCAGTTAAGATCCCATAGTTCTCTCCTTTCAGTACCTCTATTTTCATTTGAATTTACTTTGTTTAAACGAGTTGCTAAGCTTATTTAAACTAGGGATATCTTGTTAGCAACGGTAGGTTACCTCATTCGAGGGACTCTCATAAGTTCAAAAGAACGTGTTATGCTTTTTTTTGTAAACATTATTATTTTAATTTTAGAAAGGTTTTGTTTTGCGGGTAAAATAAATAAGTGTAGGTAAGAAAAATGGTTAAGTTAATATATGTACTGTAATGTGGAAAATTGGTAATAATAAAGTCACTTAGGAAACTAATATGAAAAAGAGCTTCATAGGCCAGCCGACGACACAAAGAGTACCAACGACAGCTAAGTTAAGAACATGGCTATGATACCATGTTAGAATAGAACCAGGGTAAATCTTATTAATGCAAAGAAGGGTA
This sequence comes from Phalaenopsis equestris, assembly GCF_001263595.1. Taxonomy (NCBI): domain Eukaryota; kingdom Viridiplantae; phylum Streptophyta; class Magnoliopsida; order Asparagales; family Orchidaceae; genus Phalaenopsis; species Phalaenopsis equestris. The sequence goes on along the minus strand of NW_018251239.1, from coordinate 26,096 downwards.
TAAATACCAATTACAGAATATACTAGTAAGGAAATAAATAAAAACATAATAAAAGGAAAAAAAAAAGGAAAGTAAATATAAACAAATCACAACAATTAATGCATAATTTTGCATAATGATAGTCTAATATTCTAATATGTTTGTTATAGAAAATGAATATAGAAAAATACTATTTTCACCGTTCGACCGTTTGTACCCGTCTTTATTAATTCCAAAACTTAGGTCAGGTCGAGACAAGATCATCCCTCACTAAAGCTCTTAATAAAAAGTTCAGCAATTTTAATAATAGATGTCCTCAATTTAAGAATTTTTTGCATGGTAGATTGACATTGCAACTCGGAATACAGAAGTACGCCATCTGTTGGAAAAAAGACAAAAATTCACAGATCCATTAACCTAATTTACATGGCCTAAGGTTTCTTTTACCGCAAAAGATGAAAGAGAATTTTAATACAAACATGATATTTTAATTCTGCAATTAATTACTGCATTATCTTTCTCTCTTTCTAAAAATGATTTTTCTTCTTTCTGCCAAACTTAATTTTTTAAAAGATTTTTACATGAAGAACTTTAAAAATGAAGGGTGAAAGAAAGCATTAAATACATAAAAAAAATCATACCTATTGAAGATTATCATTTTTGAACATAAATTTTGAAATACTGCAGGTGCTAATATGAAAACTACATGGTTAAAAACAATAAGTTGCACATAATACATATAAAATTTGCTCAGAAAAAGTTAATCACAATACATAACAAAGTGCTGAAAATAGCAACAGAACTAAACTAAAATCTAAAAATGAAAAAATTTACCACATTACAATTTCACATTACATAACAAACAAAGTCTTCAACAATATCACAACAAAAACAATGCAATCACACAGTACAAACACAAACAAACAAACAAAAAGATCATCATTCATTATCTTCTTCATCATTGAAATCTAATTTCTACTGCTGATGTGGAGTATAAGTAGGGTGAATAGGAAACTGAATTGTATGGTCACCCTTCAGGTATCATACTAAAGTATCATAAAAAAAGCATCATACTAAAATTTTTGGTGAATCAGATCATTAGTGTAAGCATTTCTCGCCTCCATATTCTACATCCTATGATTCATCCTCAAAATATCTCCCTGTTGAATCATCATCTGGTCCAGCAACTCCCTGCTGTTAGGGTCTAAAAGTAGGGGTTATAGAACTAGAAGGAAAATCCCTGGCCTGTCTTCCAGATCTCCAATCAACATATCAACATGGGACACATGGGACACATAAGTCTTGATGTTGGCAGACCCAATCGGTCTCTGAGGCTCAATCCTCTCCTCATCAGTGAAATCAACTCATGAATGCTCACAAAGTGTGTAAATGAGAGTAGGGTGTGTCAATCCACCAATGGTCTCTCCCAGAGCAATAGATCGAATGTTCATATAAATGATAGAGCCTATATTTACATCCATCACTTACTGAATACAGTAGTTAAGGATGGCTGTATCCTTTGTTACTTCACTATGATGGTTCATTGGAATCATCCTTCCAAAAATAAAATAATGGCAAGCCTTAGTCACTACATTTAACATAGAAAGGAGAAAGTTAGCTTTAACTCCATTTTTTATTTTTCAGGACCCTTTCTCACTAGTTAGAAAAGAAATAACTTCATCTAAGTTCTGATTTATAGCAGAAAATGAATGATGTTGGCATCTATAAACATCTTCTAATTGATAAAACTCATTAATTTTTCATGGAGTAAACTCCACCCTTTTTCCTTGAACAAAACAAAATCATCAAAAGCCTCAGGAAGGTTGGCATAAAATTCTATCACTATCCCAAATATCGCATCGACAGTAAAATAACAGCAGTTTTCCCACTGTCGAGCGATAATCAATCATTCAACTTCTCCTCTCCGATTATTAAAACCTTGGTCCTGAATCACTTTTTTATTTTCTTGAAGACTATAAAATCGAGCACTGGTTCTAAAGCTATTAAACCTTTGCTTATCATATTCAAATTTCCTTTTGCTCGATCTAGGTACCATAGGGTTTTCTAGAAAATTTTGATAAAAATGAAAATTTTTGAATAAATCCAAAAATTCCAAAAATAAAAAATGTAAACCACTTTAAACTCAAATCCACTAAGTAAGAGTTTTTCACCAAAGTATTTTCTCAAAATCTCCAAAAAAATTCCAAAATTTTGGATCTAGTCAATATGAGAAAAATCATTGGTGAAAAAAAAAGTTTACATTAAATTGTAGCTCTTACCTAGAGAAGATAAAATCCGAAGTTTCTTTGCCTCTAAATCGCCTCAAATCCGGCCAAAATCAAGCCCTAGGTGCAAAACCGAAGGTTGAAGGTGACTTAAGGGGTAAAAATGGAAGTTTACAGTGAAAATCACGAATTGATGGGTTATTCTCCGCTCTCAGGTGGAAGGCGCCATCGGGGCTAATGTCAGCGTCATCAGCGCTGAAGGACCAAAATCCACTATTTTGATTTTTCAAAATTTCAATTTTCTTTCAATTTTGTCCAATGTTTTTTTAGTATTTTTAAACACTATTTTTAAACACAAATTTTATCTAAATTTTATCTAAATTAATAAATACACATTTCACAAACAATCATTTTCAAAAACAACAACAAACTAACTTTTGTATATGAAAATAAACTTTTTTTAAACACATTTTACAAATTACAAATTCACACCTATGAAGTAAACTAATTATAAATCAGCGTCGAAATCAAGGTAAAACACTAAATGCTACACAAAACTAGACACATAATCAAAGTTTAGAATAAACCAAATCAAACCTAATCAAATCCACACAATTACACGAAACACGTAAACATCTTTAAACAAGTAGAGAACTCAAAATCTTCAATCATTCAGCCTCTTCTTCAGTGCTATCACCTGCTCTAATATCTCCCATAGATTGGTAATGAATATATAGGTTGTAGAAGGATCAGTAAGGGAATTGATCTGTCAAATTTTCTTTTATCCACCGCTTTTCTTTAAACATCCAAACTAATCCTGCTTCAAAAGTTCTAGTGTGATCAAAATTCTCTTTAATTCTCCAATCTAGGTTATCAAAAAGGTACTTGAGATCTCCCTCTACATTCATAATACACTGAAGTTCTCTTTCAATTTTCTTCTATTTTTTCTCCAAAGCAAGCGAACTTTCAACTGTTGGTGGAATTAAAGGAGATGGAGCATGTGAAGAATGATCTATAATAGCATTTAGTACTTCATGTCCATTAACAACATACTGATTATCAATAGGGATCATGGGCTCAAATGGCAGGAAAACTCTTTCCCAACTTTCATATAG
>NW_018251239.1:20478-22708 GCF_001263595.1 Phalaenopsis equestris | reverse complement strand
CATTCATAATGATTCCCATCACAAATTTAAATATAATTGAACATTAATCAATAAGTTTTTCCATTTGAATACAGTAGTTTAAAATAACACTCTCCTTGGTGACTCTACTGATCTTCATAGTACAGAGTAATTTTGCACAAATAAAAAAATGTCATTATTTTGAAATTGGATTAAGTGATGAAGCAGAAAAAATAATATATCCTTCATCTCGTACTTCCCACATATCACTTTCATCCGTCAGAAAATTATAAATATCTTGCATCAATTCTCACGTATGAATGAAATTTGCTTAATGATAGATTGGAAAATTTTCTATCATATACAATTCATTAATCGTCGTATGAGTAAATGGTACAGCCTTACCTCGTACGAAGACAACTCCTTGGGTAATTTCATGTAAATTTGCATAGAAATCCTTCGCTACAGGTAAAACAGCCGCAGCGGTAGGGTAACAAAAAACTTCCCATCGCCTTTGCAGAATGATCTTGTCAACTGGAGCACTTAGATTAATTAACCCATGATTAACAAATCCTCTTTCCTTCATCAATCTTTTCTTCGCAATAACTTTATCGTATAATCTCTATGCGTCAAAACTAATAAACTTTCTTCTATTGAAACTTTAATAGCTTGAAGTATTTCTAGAATTGGAAGTTATGGAATCTAAAATAGAAAGTTTCTAGGCCTCCTAAGAAGTATTTAGGACTTTAAAACACCTCCCGACAGTTATTATTGATCGAAATCCAGCCAAAGTTTTCAAAAGTTACAAAAATCGTTCAACAGCTCTCGGCGCCGCCAGTGCTGAGATCCACTTTCTTGGGCGTCGTCCGCGCCCATTCTAGCGTCGTCGGCGCCAGTGGCCAAATTTTTGTGATTTTCATTTTTCATTCAATTAAATTCCAACTTTTCTTCTAATACCAATATTTGACTTAATTTATAATAAATTAAATTGTGTAGGATTATTATCTACTAATATATAAGACACTTAACAGACTAAATAGTAATACATAGACATATAAGTATGGGTTGCTTCCCAAAAAGCGCTTGGTTTAACGTCGTCAGCCCGACATACTATTTGGTTAGTTAGGTTGACTTAACATTAAAACTTCTTTAAATTGAGGTAGGTGCCCCTCATAATACTGTTTTTCGATGTCCATTAACTTTAAATATCTTTCTAGTGTTAGGATCTTTAACAACAACAGTTCCGTAATGATAAACTTTAATCACTTTAAATGGTCCTAACCATCTGGATTTCAGTTTTCCTGAAAATAATCTCATTCTTGTATTATATAATAAAACTTCTTGTCCAAGTTCAAACTTCTTTTGAATAATCTTCTGATCATGCCATATTTTCATTTTCTCTTTATAGATTTTTGAATTATCATATGCTTCATTTCTAATATCCTCAAGTTCATTGAGTTGCAATAATATTTTCTCACCAGCATCTTTTTGATTAAAATTAAATTCCTTAATAGCCCAAAATGCTTTATGCTCTAATTCCACAAGTAAGTAACATGTTTTTCCAAATATCAGTTTGTATGGGGACATTCCTATATGGGTCTTATAAGCAGTTCTATATGTCTATAATGTTGTGTCCAGTCTAGCAGACCAATCCAATTTATAAGAATTTATAGCCTTTTCTAAAATGTGTTTAATTTCACGATTTGATATCTCTGCTAGACCACTAGTCTGAGGATGATAAACAGTAGAAAATCTATGCATAGTATCATTTATTTTAATTAATTTTTTGATTCTCTTATTCATGAAATGAGATCCTCCATCAGTAATAATTGCTCTAGATATTTCATATCTTGTTAAAATATTTTTAATTAAAATTTTAGAAACACTATGAACATAACATGTAGGTACAACAATAGCTTCAATCCATTTGGACATATAATCAACAACAAGTAATATATATAAGTTTCCAATATAACAAGTAATATATATAAGTTTCCAAATGAAGGCATAAATAGTCCCATAAAATCTAATCCCCACACATAAAAAATTTCAACTTTCAATGTGTAATTGAGAAGCATTTCATTTCTTTTAGAAATATTTTCTACACGTTGACATCTATTGCATGTTTTAATATATTCATTAACATCATTAAAAGCAGTAGGCCAATAAAATCCAGCTTGTAATATTTTATATGTAGTTCTATTTGTTCGAAAATGTCCTCCAAATTCAGAATCATGACATCTTTCAATTATCTGTTGAGTTTCTTCATAAG
>NW_018251239.1:0-20345 GCF_001263595.1 Phalaenopsis equestris | reverse complement strand
TGTGGATTTTTTATATCAGGTGGTAGAATATCACTTACAATATAATTCGCTATATCAGCATACCAAGGTACATCCATTTCATCAATACTATATAATTGTTCATCAGTGAAATTCTCTAAAATTTCATTTGCAAAATTAGTTAATATTTCTATTTCTACAATAAACAATTGATCAGCCATTTGATTATCATTTCTCTTTCTACAAATCACGGTAAAATCAAACTCTTGCAATAGAAGTATCCATCTAATTAATTTTGGTTTAGTATCCTTCTTTTGCATTAAATATTTAATAACAGAATGATCCGTATGCACTATACATTTAGTTCCAATTAAATAAGGTCTAAATTTATCAAAGGAATAAATAATATCTAATAGCTCTCTTTCAGTAGTGGTATAATTAATTTGAGCATCATTTAGAGTCTTATTAGCATAATATATAACTTTAAAGACTTTGTCGCGCCATTGTCCTAATACAACCCCAATAACATAATCACAAGCATTGAACATTATTTCAAATGGTTTTTCTCAGTTAGGTGGTACTATTATAGGTACAGTGACTAACTTTTTCTTTAATAAATCAAATGTTTTTATTCATTCTTCATTAAAATCAAATTTCATATCTTTTCATAAAAGTTGGCATAGAGGCTTACTTATTTTTGAAAAATTTTGTATGTAGCGCCTGTAAAAGCCAGCATATCCTAGAAATATTCTCACCCCTTTAACATTACTAGGTGGTGGTAATTTTTCTATAACTTAGATTTATGCAGGATCTACCTCCATGCCTTTTTCAAAAATTTTATGCCCAAGTACAATTCCTCCTGTAACCATAAATTGACATTTTTCCCAATCTAATACTAAATTGACTTTTTCCCATACTTCCAGAACTTTTTGTAAATTATTAAGCCTTAATTCAAACGAAGTTCCAAATTCAAAAAATTGTCCATAAACACTTCAACTCCATGTTCTATAAAATTAATCCATGTTCTATATCCATAAACACTTCAACTCCATGTTCTATAAAATTAATAAAAATTGACATCATACATCTTTGAAATGTTGCAGGTGCATTGCATAGTCGAAAAGAAAAGTTATGAAAAGTAAATGTTCCATATGGGCTTGTAAACGTTGTTTTCTCTTGATCCTCTAGAGCATTTGGAATTTGGTGATAACTGTTATATCCATCTAAAAGCAATAATACTTGTTCCCAGCCAATCTATCCAACATTTGGTCTAGAAAGGGTAAAGGAAAGTGATATTTAAAGTCTAGAAAGGGTAAAGGAAAGTGATATTTTCTAGTGGCCATATTTAATTTTCTATAATCAATGCAAATTTACCAACTAGTTACTTTGTTACTTTTCTTATTGGTACTAATTCATTTTTCTCATTTTCTTCGACAGTCACTCCTTTTTTCGGTACACAGTAAATTGGGCTTACCCAAGCACTATCTGAAATAGGATTTATAATTCCAACATCTAACCATTTTAAAATCTCTTTTTTAACAACTTCTTTCATTATTGGGTTTAATCATCTCTGAGATTCAGATTTAGGTTCATGTTGTTCATCTAATTAAATTCTGTGCATACAAATTGAAGGACTAATTCCTTAATTATCTGCTAAAGTCCATCCAAAAGCCTATTTATACTTTTTTAACATTTTTATCAACTTTTGTTCCTCAGTCTCAATTAACTCAGAATATATAATAACTGAAAATGTAGATGAATTTCCTAAGAATGTATCCTTTAAATGGGTAAGCAATATCTTTGATTCAAGTTCAGGTGGTTTAATATTTGAAGGAGTAAGATTTTTACTGTCGTTTTTCATCAAGTCTAATGTTTCAAATTTGCCCTGAATATAATTCAAATCTTTTTCTTTAATTTCATCTTCATTCTCAAAAATTTCTCATTGCTTAAATTTCTCTTCGAATTCTTTCTTAAACTGTTCATTACTTAGATAATCAGCTACTTCCATCCTGAAACATTCATTATCTTTTTCTATTGCAGGATATTTCATAGCTTTGGGTACATTAAATTTCCCTTTTTGATCATTAACTCTCATTATTATTTCTCCTTTTTGTACATCTAATACAACTATTCTTGTTGCAGGAAATGGTCTCCTTAATATAATAGGAATTTCTTTATCTTCCTCCATATCCAATACTATGTCTACAGAGAAAGAAGTAAATTTATCCACTTTTACTAATACATCCTCTATAACTCCTTTTGGATAAGTTATTGATCGGTCAGCTAACTGAAGAGTTACAGTAGTAGGAAAAATTTCTCCCAAATCTAAGCATTTAAAAACTGTTAAGGGCATAAGATTGATACTCGTTCCTAAATCACATAAAGCTTTTCCATAAAACTTTTCACTAATTGTACAGGGTATAGTAAAACAACCAAGATCTCCTAATTTTTCAGTATGCTTTTTCTGAATAATAGCACTACACTCCTCACTGAGTGCAACGGTCTCCGGATCTGTAAACTTCCTTTTCTTATTTAGTACATCCTTCATAAATTTCATATAACTTGGCATTTGTTCCAAAGGTTCAAAAAAAGAAATATTTATTGTTAACTTCTTAAGGATTTCTAAAAATTTTGTAAATTGTTTATCTTTATTCTTCTGCTTCAGTCTTTGAAGAAACGAAGGTGATGGTTTTTCAAAAGGTACTTGTGTTTATTCATTTTTTTGTTAATCATTCTCCATTTCTTCCTTCTCTTTATTAACTTCAATTTCTCTTTGGATCCTTGTTTCTATTTCTTTTCCACTTTTTAATTGATCACTTTAATTTTTAATTTACTCTTTATTTTATTACTCTTTATTTTAATCTTTTGGATTAATTTCCACAGTACTCGGAAGAATTGCAGAAGGTCTGTTACTAAGTGCAGTAGCAATATGTCCTAATTAATTTTCAATATTTCTAGTAGCAATATGTCCTAATTGAATTGCAGAAGGTCTTTTCATATATAACATTATGTTACCCAAATTTAACTCTGCTACGTTAAGAGTTAAAATACTATGACATTCTAAGATAATCTATCTTTTGACAGGTAGGATAATCTAACCCAGAAATGACATTCTAAGATATTCTACCTTTTATTAGATTGAATTATCTTACCACAATTTTAACTCTATGAAATTTAGCGTTAAAATGATAAGACATTCTCTCATATTCTATCCTTTGATAGATATAATTTTCTTAACCAAACCTTAAATTTTCAAAATTAAGAGTAAAAATGACATGATATTCTAATATATTTTATCTTTTGACAGATAAGATTATCTTAACCAAATTTTAACTCTTCAACATTAAGAATTAATATAACATGACATTCTAAGATATTCTATCACTTGACACATAGAATTTTCTTACCCAAATTTTAACTCTACGACATTAGGAGTTAAAATGATATAACATTCTCAAATATTCAACCTTTTGAATGATAGAATAATTCCCAAATTTTAACTCTACAAAATTAAAGTTAAAATGATATGACATTCTCAAATATTCTATCTTTTGACGGATAGAATATCTTTCCCAAATTTTAACTCTACGACATTAAGAGTTAAAATGATATTACATTCTCAAATATTCTATCTTTTGACAAATAGAATTATCTCTCTTAAATGTTAACTCTACAATAATAAAAGTTAAAATGACATAACATTCTCAGATATTCTATCTTTAGACAGATAGAATTACCATTCCCAAATTTTAACTCTACGACATTAAGAGTTAAAATGATATGACAATCTCAGATATTCTATTTTTTGACAGATATAATTATCTTTCCCAAATTTTAACTCTACGACATTAAGAGTTAAAATGACATATCATTCTCAGATATTCTATCTTTTGACAAATAAAATTATCTTTCCAATATTTTAACTCTACGACACTAAGAGTTAAAATCTCATGACATTCTAAGGTATTTTATCATTTAACAGATAGAATTATCTTACCCAAATTTTAACTCTGTGACATTAAGAGTTAAAATCTCCTGACATTTAAAGGTATTCTATCAATTAATAGATAGAATTATTTTACCCAAATTTTAACTTTACGTCACTAAGAGTTAAAATCTCATGACATTCTAAGGTATTCTATCATTTGACAGATAGAATTATATATCCAAAATTTTAACTCTATGAAATTAGGAGCAAAAATCTCATGACATTCTAAGGTATTCTATCATTTGACATATATAATTATCTTACCCTAATTTTAACTCTGTGTCATTAAGAGTTAAAATGACATGACATTCTAAGATATTCTATATTTGACAGATAAAATTATCTTACCCAAATTTTAACTCCATGACATTAAGAGTTAACATCTCATGAGAATCTAAGATAGGATTATCTTACCAAAATTTTAACTCTACGACATTAAGAGTTAAAATCTCATGACATTCTAAAGTATTCTATCATTTGACAGATATATTTATCTTACCCAAATTTTAACTCTATGACATTAAGAGTTAAAATCTCATGACATTCTATGATATGATTATCTTACCTAAATTTTAACTATGCAACATTAAGAGTTAAAATAACTAGACATTTCATAACATTCGCATCATACATTTCATAACATTCAAAACATACATTTTGTGATATTCACAACAGACATTTTGTGATATTCATAACAGACATTTCATATTCACAAGAGACATTTTATAACATTCACAACAGACATTTCATAACATTTACAACAGACATTTCTTGATATTTACAACAGACATTTCATGATATTAACAACATACTTTCACTAACATTTACGAACTACATTCACAACATCTATGACTAACATTCTATCACATCTACAACATACATTCTATGACATTCACGAATACATCTACGACTTTTGCGTCATACATTTCATGAAATATATGATAAAAATTTCAAGACATATATGATAAACATTCCATGATATCCATGACAGACATTTCATCATATCTATTCCCCAATGATAAGGCAAAAATTCGGACATTGAAATTAATGCCCTAATAACTGGGTCCTTTACTTTAGTAAATCTTCATACTAAGTCCTAACTCAATTTCAAAAATAAAATTGTGTGATTAAATAACAAGTAATTATCTAAGGACATTACAAACTTTTTAATCTCATGCCAAATAATTGGGTCCTTGCTTTCAAGTGAGTTATAATATCTCTAAACTTAACTTAAGAAGTATTTGAGAATTATCAATTAGGGAAGTTTAAACATTCAAAACTACTAAATATGCTCCACCAGAGAAAAAGCTTAAGGTGAGTATAAAGTCAAAAATTGGTGTTTGAGATCAGACATTCAAAATATATAAAATGCTCCACCAGATATAGTATATAAGCTTGAAGTGAGCATATAATCAAATATTGGTCCAGACATTCAAAGATTTTAACATGCTCCACTAGATTTAGTAATTCTTTGAGAAAAAGCTTGAGGTGAGCATGAAATCAAAATTTGGTGTTCAGACAATAAAAATATTCAATGTTCTCCACCTCATATAATAATTCCTTGAGAAAAAAATTGAGGTGAGCATGAAACAAAAAATTGGTGTTTGAATTCATACATTCAAATTCCTTAAAATATGCTTTACCAGATATTGTGATTCTTTGAGCAAAAGCTTAAAGTAAGCATTAAATCAAAAATTGGTGTCCAAGCTTTCACCTAATTAATAAAACTTGAAAAATTTTCATAAGAAATTTCTCCCAATATTATATTCGGGAGAAAAATTAAGTGATATTGCCTTTTGGTTGGCTATTACTTAGCTGAAACATATCTTTAGAAATTGAAAATATTTTGATCACATAATCAAAATTTTGAAATTTGCCTAGACTCCTCCCAAAAAAAAAAAATAGAAAACTAAGGTAAAAGACCAAGTTATTAGAAATTTAATTTAACTTGGGCTAATTTTCTTATCTCTTAGCAGACCAGCTTTGCGCATATCATCTACGACTTTACCTTGAGCAATAGGTTGGCAATCGCGCACAGATGTAGTGGCTCTAGTCTCGATGACATGAATATCCATAAATTCTTCATCGAGATAATCTTTAATCAAAATCTTCATCATCCATATCTACCCCATTCTCTTTAGCTAACGCAGAAATCTCAGCCCTGAGCTTTTTAACTTTCTCTTCCATTATTGCTATCTAGATTATCCTGAGATCTGAAGGACTCTCCTGAACATACTCACTCTGTACATCGAACTAGGTAGCAATGGTTGCAATAACACATGATACGTCAGACCCTTGCTTCATTCCAAAATTTTGCCCTGCGGGCTCATCAAATTGTACTTGTATGGCGACCTTGGATACCCATACTTTTATTTTTCAACAGTGATGTCTCAGACGAGGTGTCTCAACAAAGGCATCAGCGTGCCAGAGAGAGGCATGCTCCCCACGATGCAGGCCAAATACAGTATCAGTTGACTTCTTTATCTTCTCCTCCTTTGGGCACTCTTACGAGTTACAGCTGGTAGTATCCTCGGACCAAGTCTTGACTTGACCATTTGACGTCCAGTAGACATTGGAGCAGCAGTGGTAACAAATTTGATTGTAGCGATGGTAATATCAACTTGACTTCCCAGGCAAAATCTAAGGAGAATATGAGCTAGCGAAACCTAAGAGAATCTTTGAGACTGTTGGGCATATCTGACATCCTCCAAAACTTCATTCTTCATTTGAGGGGACACAGCGCATCCCACTCACCTAAGCAGTTCAAAAACTGAACATCCTTCTTTAACGACTAATGTTTGAAATATTGTATGGAATTTGGTGATAGAAGTAGGTTTCTCCCTCTCCTCCTCAAGTCCATGAAGTAACGGTAAGGCAACATCAATATTTTAAATACTTTCATACCCATTAGTATCCACTAATAGATGAAACGTACTTCCTCGAAGAAGCGGAGAGGTCTCAAGCAGGCCATGTTTCTCCTAGTGTGGAAATACATCGACCGATACCTTTTGTGGAATTTGGATTTTAGCAGCCTTCCAAATCCTTTAACTGCAATTTCTTCTCTAAGATTGGGTTGATGGCACAAACTTTGAACTAAATCCAATTTCAAATACTGATGGCTACAATCATAATTTCCTTTCCTTTGGCAGAAAGGGGTATAACGGACCTAACAAGTGTCGGGGCAGCAATAGACTTCACCTTCTTTCATGAAGGAAAATTTTGAGGATAGTTCATGTTAAACTTTACAGAAGGCTCCTATACATCCGGAGCAGCAACTTTCATTATGACCAATGGGGCCTTTTCGATCAAGACATCAAGTTTATACAATCTAGCTCCAAATTTGATGGTGAGGGCGACATTCCGGACATCCCGGCAGGTCGGCAGGTTGTAGAAGAAAGTGAGCGTTTGGGTTCCAAAAAGTGATCGTAGAACTCAACTCTTCTCTTTTGATGTGGAGCCATTTTTAATCTAATCAAGTAAAAGAGGAATTCCAAAAATTACTTCTAATATGTAAATCATGGCTTCCAATGGTAATTCAAACAGTTCAACATTAAGATCCATGAATTTCTTCCAAGATTTTCTTCACATTTTCAAATTTTTGGGTTTCCTCAATGTGAAAGAAATACATGGTGAAGATCAAATATTTTTAACTTTCAGTGAAGCTCTTACCTAAAGAAGATCAAATCCAGTGTCAAAAAGCCTTGAAATTGTCTCCCAATCCAAGATTTACCAAGCCCTAATTCAAAAATGGTGTTTTTAGGAGGAAGGGGATGATGAATAGTGGCGGTTGACTGGTCAAAATCATGGTTAAAGAGGTATTTTCGGGAGCTCGCTGACGGCGGGGTCGTTCACGTCATTGGCGCGCACTATTATGTTTTGAACCTAAGTCTCGAGATATTCCCACCGTCGGCGGCGTCGAAGGCGCTGTCGGTGGGCTCTGTTGATTATGTCCAAATTCTGTATTTTTGCGATTTTGATCAATTCTAAGCCTAAACAATATCCATTTAATCTTTATAAACATAATTTTAAATAGTTAAATGATGTACTTAACACATACAAACTTTCACAAAATAAAACATCACATTTATATATAAATTCCAAGGGGTACAATAGACGTTACATAACACACATAAATTTGGTATTTTCTCAACCTCAATACATTAATTCAGCATTGCAATCCAAACAATAACACTCAAACCTGCAAGACAAAACACAATTAGCATAAAATCATGTCTTCAAATTTATCAGATTTAACTGTTCTTTTAATTAACTAAATAATTTTTAAATGACCCAAACAAAATGTCTATGACTTTATCGTCCCGGGGCTGTAAAAATTTTCATATTTACTTAGTCTGAAAGGTGTTTAAAGTAGGACCGAAAGATTCTTGCCAGCAACCACATATTGCGTCATCCAATAAATCTTGAACAATATGAACACAGGTGTTTGAATTTATGTTTTATTGTTATTTAATATGAATCTTATTTCATTTATGTCGGTGAGTTTGATTTTGTGATGTCATTTATTTTAGGTCTTATGTCGATTAGACCTAAAGGAGTTTAATTGAAACCTAAGATTTAGGTTTAATGTCAGTGAAACTTGAAGACTTGATGTCATTCAATGTGGATAGAACTTAGGTTATGTAGATGGTTTAGATTCAATATAGGCAGAACCCAACGATTTATGTCCAATGTGAGTAGGACTTAAAGTGTTTTAGTTTCATTGTAAGTGGAAACTAGTGTTTGAAATAGTTTTAAGTCCAATGTGGGTAAGACTTAAGATGTTTTAGGTTCAATGTAGGTATAACCTAAAGCTTTAAGATGGTATAAGTGAAATGTAATTAGGACATAAGATGTTTTAGGTTCAAAGTAGGTAGAGCCTAATGGATTAAGATGATTTAAGTCCAATGTAGATAGGATTTAAAATGTTTTAGGTTCAATGTAGGTAGAACCTAATGGTTGAAATACTTTAAGTCCAATGTGAGTAGGACTTAAGGTAATTTAGGATCAATGTAGGTAGAACCTAAGGACTGAAATGGTTTATGTCCAATGAGAGTAGGACTTAACGTAATTTAGGTTCAATGTAGATAGAACATAAAGTTTGAAATATTTTAAGTCTAATGCCATTAGGACTTAAAATGATTTAGGTTCAATATTGGTAGAACCTAAGGTTTAAAATAGTTTTAGTCCATTGTTGTTAGGACTTAAGATTATTTAGGTTCAATATAGGTAGAACCTAAGGAGTAAAATTGATATAAGTCCAATGTAGGTAAGACTTAAGATGTTTTAGGTTCAATGTAAGTAGAACCTAAGTGTTAAAATGGTTATTGAGGTTTAATGTCAGTGAAACATAAGTTATGAAGATGATTCAGGTTCAGTGTAGGTAGACCCTAAGGGTTAAAATAGTTATTGAGGTTTAATGTCAGTGAAACATAAGTTATGAAGATGATTCAGGTTCAGTGTAGGTAGACCCTAAGGGTTAAAATAGTTATTGAGGTTTAATGTCAGTGAAACATAAGTTATGAAGATGATTCAGGTTCAGTGTAGGTAGACCCTAAGGGTTAAAATAGTTATTGAGGTTTAATGTCAGTGAAACATAAGTTATGAAGATGATTCAGGTTCAGTGTAGGTAGACCCTAAGGGTTAAAATAGTTATTGAGGTTTAATGTCAGTGAAACATAAGTTATGAAGATGATTCAGGTTCAGTGTAGGTAGACCCTAAGGGTTAAAATAGTTATTGAGGTTTAATGTCAGTGAAACATAAGTTATGAAGATGATTCAGGTTCAGTGTAGGTAGACCCTAAGGGTTAAAATAGTTATTGAGGTTTAATGTCAGTGAAACATAAGTTATGAAGATGATTCGGGTTCAGTGTAGGTAGAACCTAGAGTTTTAAGTCTAATATGAGTAGGACTTAAGGTGTTTTAGGTTCAATTTTATTAGAACCTAAGGATTAAAAGTTATATAAGTCCAATGCAAGTAGGACATAAGATATTCTAGGTTCAATGTAGGTAGAACCTAAGTTCGATTTAGGTTCAATGTTGAACTTATGATTTGAAATAGTCTTAAGTCCAATATGATTAGGACTTAGAATTGAGTTGATTTAAGTTTAATGTAGGTTGAACTTAGATTTTAAGTTAATTTTGGTTAACTTAAGTTGAACCTAAGAGTTTGAGTTGGATCAGGTTCAAATTGGGTTAAACCTGAAGTTTTGAATTGAATTAAGTCTAATGTAGTTAAGATATAAGGGTTGAGTTAGGTTCAAGATGGGTTGAACCTAAGTGTTTGTATTGATTTAAGAGTTTGAATTTAATTAAGTCTAATGTAGTTAAGACTTTAGTGTTAAGTTAGTTTCCAGTTGGATTGAACCTCAGAATTTGAATTGACTTAGGTTCAAGTTGGATTGAGCCTAAAGGTTTGTGTTATCTTAACTTCAAGTTGGGTTCAACTTAAGGGTATGATGTTGACTTAATTTGAGTTGAATCTAAATTAAAGGTTTGATTTAGGTTCATTATAGGTCAAACCTAAAGTTTGGTTAACTTGGGTTCAAGTTGAGTTGAACCTAAGTTTGAATTTGAGTTAAGTTCAATTTGGGTTGAACCTAAAGTTGCTGTTAACTTAGTTTCAATTTGAGTTTAACCTAAGTTAAAGGTTTGCTTTAGGCTCAGTATATGTGGAACCTTAGGTTTGGTTAACTTGGGTTCAAGTTGGGTTGAACCTAAGTTTAAAGTTGAGTTAGGTTCAATTTTGGTTGACCCCTAAGTTGATGTTGACTTGGGTTCAACATAGGCTGAATCTATGTTCAACATTTGATTTAGGTTCAATATGGGTTGAACCTAAGGTTCAGATTTTGATTTAGGTTCAATTTGGATTGAACCTAAATTAAAGGTTTGATTTTAGGTCAATGGGGGTTGAACCTAAGGTTTAGGTTAAGTTGGGTTCATTTTTGGGTTGAACCTAAGTTTTAAGCTTGATTTAGGTTCAATATGGGATGAATCTAAGGTTGGATTAGACATAATTGGGGTTAGTTCTAATTATGGTTTAGAGGCTACTTAAGCCTAATGTAATTAAGGCTTATGGAATAATTAAGCCTAATTAGGGTTAGACTTAACTATAGTTGAAAGTTTGTTTAAGCCTATTATAAATAAGGCTTAAGGATTAATTAAGTGTTATTAGGGTTAGACTTAACTATAGTTTAAAGGTTGTTTTAGCCTAATGTAGGTAAGGCTTAAGGTTAATTAAGTGTCATTGGGTTATACTTAATCATGGTTTAAAGGTTGTTTAAGCCTAATGTAAGTAAGGCTTAAGTGTTAACTAAGTCTATTTGGGTTAGACTTAATCATGGTTTAAAGGTTATTTAAGCCTAATGTAAGTATGGCTTAAGGGTTAATTAAGTCTAATTAGGTTAGACTTAATCATGTTTTAAAGGTTATTTTTAACCTAATGTAATTAAGGTTTAAGTTTATTAATTATGAATTAAACATAATTATATTTGATAGTTAATTAAACCATATATAAGTAAGGTTTAATTAGATTAATTAGGTCTAATTAGGGGTTAGACCAAATTTTGGTTTATTGTTAATTAAACCTAACGTAAGTAAGGTTTAGTTAAATTAATTAGCTCTAATTAGGGGTTAGACCTCATTATGGTTTATGGTCAATTTAACCTAATGTAAGTAAGGTTTAACTCATTTAGTTAGGAGTAACTAAGGGTTAGATCTAATTATGGTTTATGTTTAATTAGACCTAATGTAAGTAAGGTTTAATTAGATTAATTATGTCTAATTGGGGGTTAGACCTAATTATGGTTTAGGGTTAATTAAACCTAATGTAAGCAAGGTTTAATTAGATTAATTAGGTCTAATTAGAAGTTTGACCTAGTTATGGTTTATGGTTAATTAAACCTGATGTAAGTAAGGTTTAATTGATTAATTAGGTCTAGTTTAAGTTAGACCTAATTAGGGTTTATATTTAATAAAACCTAATTTTGGTAAGGTTTAATTGATTAATTAGACTTAATAGAGGTTAAGTCTAATTGGGTTTAAAGGTTAATTAAACAAAATTAAGGTAAGGTTTAATTGATTAATTAGACTTAATAGGGGTTAAGTCTAATTGGGTTTAAAGGGTAATTAAACCTAATTTAGGAAAGGTTTAATTTTTTAATTAGACTTAATACGGATGAAGTCTAATTTTGTTTAATGTTTAATTAAACCTCATTTAGGTAAGGTTTAATTGATTAATTATGTCTGATTGGGGGTTATACCTAATTAAGATTTGTTAAGTTAAACTTAAGTTAATTAATGCTTAACAAGGGTTTAATTAGGTCTAAAAGTGGTTTAGACCCAATTAAGGTTGATTAAGTTAGACCTAATGTAGTTAAGGTTTAACCATGGTTAGGTATAAAGGTGGTCTATACCCAATTAAGGTTGATTAAGTTAAACCTAATGTAGTTAAGGTTTAACTAGGGTTTAGTTAGGTCTAAAGATGGTTTAGACCCAATTAAGGTTGATTAAGTTAAACCAAATTTAGTTAAAATTTAACTAGGGTTTGATTGGGTCTAAAGGTGGTTTATACCCATTTATGGTTGATTAAGTTAAACCTAATGTAGTTAAGGTTTAACTAAGGTTTGATTAGGTCTCATCTAAAGGTGGTTTAGACCATAATAAGGTTGATAAAGTTAAACCTAATGTAGTTAAGTTTTAACTAGGGTTTGATTAGGTCTAAAGGTGGTTTAGACATAATTATGGTTGATTTGTATTAAACCTATTTAAGGATTAATGGAGTTAATTATGTCTAATGAATGGCTAGAACAAATTGGGGTTGATTAAGTTAAACCTAATATAATTAAGGTTTAATTAGGTCTAAAGGTGCTTTAAACCCAATTAAGATTGATTAAGTTAAACCTAATGTAGTTAAGGTTTAACCAGGGTTTAGTTAGGTCTAAAGGTGGTTTAGACCCAATTATGATTTTAGGTTCACCTAAATGAGACCTAAATGTCACATTTTTCATAATGAGTGTACACGTATAGTCATAAAGAATTAATCAAACCCTATGTCATTAGGATCTAAGAGTTAAGGTTTTGTCAAACCTAAATGTCGTTAAGGATAGGGCCCAAGCCTATGAAAAGCTAGGGTTAAATATGTAATTTTTAATTTTATAATTTTGACCCTAGGGGAGAAATGTCATTTTAAATTTTAAAACGGTCAAGAATTTCTTATTTTAGAGTATAAATATGTTACTCTAAGTTTTTTAACCATTTTAAATTTTAATTTCCAATTTCCAAACTTTTTTTAATTATTTTAAGGATAATTATAAATTTTAAGAGAAATTAAAAAATTGATGTCTAGATATTTTCTGGCTTTCGAAAAATTACAAAAAAATTCCAAAGGACTTAATGATAATTCCCTAAAAATGTTAGGATTTTTTTTAATTTTAAATAAATTTTAATAATTAAATTACTTCATAGAGTAATTAATTAATTAAAAAGTAATTATAATTAATTAAATCCTAATTTCATGTCCAAATTATTCTACTCATTTTCCTGAGTTCAGAGGTATTTGTGTTTTATTTTTATGCTTTTTCTATAAAAGATTATGAATTTTTGAAGTTTTGAATATTTTCTGAATTTTTTAATTTCCTACTTAAAAGAAAGTCTGCATGGCTACTGACTGGAACCTTGGAACCGTCGAACACCACATGGCGGCTTTTCATTTACAGGGAGGATACATGTGGAAGCCACCTGTCCTGCTGTTTAAATTATTATTTATTGATGGATCGACTAAACAAATCACAGCCGTCCATTTTTAATTCATAAAAATGGATGGCATCCCATCGTCTTCTCCAAAAATTCATAAGTCGTGAGCCTTCCATCGTTTAACAGCAAGATCTCACTTGATTCTCCATGGAATTGAGTGAAATTTCTTTCTAAAGCTTCATCTCATAAAGGCAAATCAATCCATTTGGTAATTTTAAGGTTTTAAAAATATTTTATTCACGAAGGGTGAAAACTGAGTTAAAATCAAAGTTTTAATCCATTCCTTGCTCACGACCAATGAAATTTTGATGTAATTATTTCTGGAGCTTTGCTTGGAGGTCAACAGGTTCACCTTTGCTTCAATTTGAGTTGAAATCAACTCTGTATATGAGTTTGGTGAAAGGGTGTAATCGGCTTCACCTAACTATAGAGTAGAGGCTATGAGAGAGTCTAATTTTGATTTAGAACTCCTCCTTATGCCTCTATGATGGAATTGTGATATTTAATTTGAAGTTTTGGGAGGTTTTATGTCAAACCAAAATTTGGTCCTATCTTTGGGTAGTGAAATTGGAAGAGGTGGATGGATTTCAGGAGCTCAATCTAGTGGAAATTAACTGCCTAGCTAATGGAGAAGAAGTTTGTAGCTAAGGGTTTTTGGAATTGAGCAATGTATATCAGTCCCTCTCCTTTGGTGCTTTTGGGTTAGGCTTAATTTATAATCATGGGGAGGCCATGTTTGAACTTAGGCTGGCTTGGGATCATTTGGGCGAGTTGCACTCAATGTCATAATGGCTGAGGATAGGATTTTGCCTCAAGGATAAGCTTAATTGAGCTTCCCATGTTAGTTCCATTTAAGATGAAGGTTTAACTCATGGTTTGGATTCCCCTCATTTTTTGGTCCATGAGGTGTTTGAGATGTCACTTGGATTGGTCGGCCAACTCACTTCATCGGATCAAGTGATTCATGCTTTAGGTTGAGGGAATGTTGACACATAAGCCTCATTTCAATGATTTGCTATCGTGAGCTTGATCTTGATGTCATTTAACTGTCACATCTTATTCTTCCCTTATTTGATGGTTTTTAAGGTGGATAAAGCTCTTAGATCAAACTCCCCCACATAAGCCTACATGTCATTTGATGAGTTTAAGAGAACATGCCACATAAGCTCTCTCTTTCCTCACTTCCATGATGGTGTCATGATTAATCTTAACCATGGTTAAAGGTCATGATTAATGGGTTGTTCAAGGTATTATTTATGTGATGATGAGTCTAATGGGACATGGGTGACCAAATGGTGACTCTCCAAAAATTAGATGTAATTTTAAAAACAAATTATGGATTTTTTATGTCATATGTGATGTCATTGTTTAAATTTTAATTTGGGGTTATTTACTTATAATTCCATTTTAATTAATTATGCAATTAATTAAAAATGTAGGAAATTATAATATTAACCCATAAATTGGTCAAAATGATTTTAGCATTTGACCATTTGACCAATTTTATCAATTTGGTTCAAAATTGAATATTTTGACCAAAGTTGACCAATGTTGACCATAGTTGACCAAGGTCTACTGATTCTGGCCTAAGGTTGACCAATGTGACTTACCTAACTTATTCATGGTCGGGTTAGTCATGGGGTCCATGGGTTGGTGATATGACTTGGGTTTGACCAAGGTTGACCCAGGTTGACCAAGGTTGACCAGAAAATTGAAATTGACCAATTGGTGTTACCTTGACCATATGTTGGTTATTTGGGTCTATGGATGATTATATGGTCAGTGTGGTGACCATGAAGCTAAATTTAGTCATTTTGACCAATAGTTGTTTTGAAATTGACCATTTTGTTGTTTTGAAATGATCAAATGGTCCAATTTAACCAATTTAGCTTTAGATTGATCCACTTGTCCAAGTTGAACAAAGTTGACTTCTTTGACCAAAATTGACCATCTGGGTCAAAGTTGACCGATTGGATCCCTATTTTTGCCCAATTAGTCAAGTTTTGAAATGATCAAATAATTTTATTAAATCAATTAAACCTCTAAAAATCATGGAAATTTGTACAAGCGATCCCTTGACCTAGGTGAACCTCCAGTAGTTTCTTTAATGTGAACCTCCAGTAATTTCTTTAATGGTAGAGGTTTTGTTTTGGTTGAGTTATTAAATTTTCATGAAAAATCCCTATTTTTACATTAAAAATATTTATAAAATTAAATAAATTCAGAAAAATCACATTTTATCCTCCGATGTTTTAGTTATCCAATGAGTGGGGTAACATAAAATTTTAAAATCATTTGGGTTTGATTTATTGAATTATGAGGTGTTATAGCCTTAAGGGAAAAGGGTAATTTTTGGAATTTAAGCCTTAATTAATGTTTAGGCTCAAGTGAAGGGTAACTTGGTAATGAATGAGCTTAATTTACATGTCTTGATGATTGAAATATAAAAGGGATAAATGGTAGCAACCAATCTCACTTTGGACTCATTTAGAACAAATTTGTAATTTCATAAATTGATTAAATATTGAAGAGTAATTGAACAAAAGGACATTAAGGTGAGGGGTCTGACTTTGGAAGATCATAACCCACTAATTTAAAACCCCAAATAATGGTTTTAAATGACTTATGATTCTTGATATAGGTTAAAAGAATAAATATTAAAATTTTCTTAAAAATTATAAATTTACCCATTAAGCTTTAAGGGCTTAGTAGTGAATTAGGCTTGATCAAAATTTTGTCTAAAGAGGTTTATAAAATGACCTATAAATAATTTGAAACATTTTCAAAACACTACAAGCCCATCTTTGAAAACCAAACTGGCTATGTCTCTTAATTAAGCCAATTTGCCCCTAAGGACCTTTACCCTTATAATTCGTAAGTGAAGCATCAAATGATAATTACTCCACTTAAAGGCATAATCAAAACATTAAGGTTCATTGAGCAAAAGGGAATGAATTGTGTGAACTACATAGTAAACATAATAAAACCAAAATGAACTTGAGATAATTAGAGGGAATGTGAAATGTCTTGGGTATTACCCAAAACCTTTTCATGATCCTTTGGGAACCTCAGATGACACTTGGACATATTATGATTTGCTTTATGGGATCACCCCTACAGATGAAAAAATTAGACTCACCAGGGTATGACATAGGATCTGGTAGACACCGTTTAAACATGTATTCTCTTATTTTCCTACATACATGTTTTAATTCCTGTAAAAATTATTTATATATGTTTTGCAAGTACTGAACTTTTAGGTGAAGGAATGGGAAGGATTGGCAAGTGCGCTTTAATTTATTTCATTGCAATTTACTTTTATTTACCTTTTTGTGTCTCTCATTTCACACTTGTAAATTTGCATGTTAAACAACAATATCACCCTGGATGTCAAAACTGAAACTTATAGGATAGCTACAAAATTGAAACCCAAAAAAAGTTAAGAAATCAAAAAAAGATAAATTACATCAGCACAATAGTCAAAATATAAAACATCTCAAAATTTAATCACAAATTAAACAAAACAAAAATTGTAACTAAATTAAAACTTCTCCATAGGATGATCGGGAATCCCTCAGATGAGGCAACCTACAGTTATTAACACGATTTCACACGGTTTAAATGAAAGTATGGAACTCATTAAGTTGAGTTTAGTAAATTCATTCGAACTAAGTGAATTTGAAGAAAATAGTGGTGCCGGAACAAGAAAACCGTGAGATCCTAACCGTTGTCACTCTAATCAACTTTAACATACCCCATGATATTTAAATAACCATAACCTTAGGAAACATTTGATTTGACATCAGGACTTGACATTTTAAGAAACTTAAACTCGCCACGACCAGGATCTTGGAGCTAACATTGTGGGAAGCACATCCATCTTCAATAGCAAAACATGTCTACACCAACTGAACCATTCCATAGAAACTAAACAACAAGCCAAAAGATTTTGAGGTCGTCCTTTTAGTGCGACATAAATCCTCAAATTTTTTTTAGGCCTTTGTATGACTCTGTTATACAACTTAAGCCCTAACTTACTTTAGGATTCTGAGGTTGTCATTTATTACTACCTAAATCCTCACATCTTCGAGATTATTTGCGTGATCATTTCATATAAATGTAAGCCCTTGTTAATAAAATCAGCAAAATGAAATACTTAAACATTTCTCCTCTAAATTGACGCCAAGACTTACTTTAGGATTCTGAGGTTGTCATTTATTACAACCTAAATCCTCACATCTTTGAGGCTATTTGCGTGATCAATTCATATAAATGTAAGCCCTTGTTAATAAAATTGGCAAAATGAAATACTTAAACATTTCTCCTCTAAATTGACGCCAAGCTATAGGATAGCTTCAGAAGTCTTCTCCTCAAGATTCATGACATCCCCAAGCTCTTCTTCCTCTGGATTCCAAAAATAAAATGTTCAAAAATTTGAGCTATTCCCATTTCACACCTCTTTGTCTGATCTCTTTGAAAAGTCATATCTTTCTAAATTCTTGAAGACAACATCCCTTGATTTTTATTGAGAGTTTTCATAAGTGACTTTGGTTATCTAAGTTGTAATTAACTATAAGGGCTTGCATTTATAGGAAACTTTCAAGAACCCAACTTAATATAAACCTTATTTAATTCTTCATATTGAATAGAGGAACTTGTTGGTCAACATAATAAATTGGTTTCGCAGACCAAACGGATGTCATACATTTGTTAGTTTATTTGAATGAGCCTCACTATCAAGTCATGTGTTTATCTTTTGGGGTAGATACACGGCTTGAGGTGTTATGCTCTTTCATCGAAACTATGAAAGATATGGGATCGGTTTGATTTCATATTTTTCTAAACTATACATATATATGTAAATTAAAATGTCTTTCCGAAGCGGACGACGGGATTTTGATTCCGGTGACCGACAGCTTCTTACGGGCAACTCCTTCAACCAAAATATTGCCGACAAGAGATCTCTGAAAAAAGTAGATAAAGTAATTTTTAGAAGCCATTTATCTCTCTTAAATCTGCATACATCGACTCGTATTCACTTTTCTCAACATCTTCCAAGGAAATATTGAACTGAGGTTTCTTCTGTTTTGTCATCATTATTTCTTTCTTGGAGCTTTCTTTATAAGAACTTTCTTCCCTATCGATGATGATGGTCGGCATAGTCCGTTCAACAATCGTGTTGATTCTTCCTCGACCACGTCCCCAGCCTCGATCTTGGGTGTATGGATAGAAAGAACTTTTACCAGCTCATTGTAAAGAAATGGTAGTAGATTGTTGAAGCAGAGTTGAATGAACTTACTCTTAAAATTCTTTTTAGTTTTCCATTTTACTTGGCACAACTTCATCAAAAAAGACGTTTTCTTTTGGGGTGCATAGTAGGCGTCGTCTTCGTGGATGCCTACCTCATGGACTGAAAAATACTTGTAAATCCCCTTTGATGAAATATTTTTGTTCTTTTTTGAAACACTTAGTGCACTGGTGTAGAGATGACGAAACCTTGTTATGCTCGTGAATCCATGATCATCCAAGTAAAATATTGAAAGAGGACTCTGTGTTGATGATATGAAATTTTACGGTTATTACTAGCTCTCCAACTTTCATTAAGAGTGCGATCAACCAAAGGGCTCTTTCTCTTTTTTGATTAAATCCTTCTAGCATCATTTTATCGATTTTTTGCTCTTATGACTCAATACCCTGATATGCTAATTTTCGTAAACTCATTAAGTTAAGTAATGCTCCCGGGTCTACCAAAACACTGGAGAACACAAATATATAGATATTAATGGAGATGTAGAGTGGTCATTTTTGGTAAGTATCACTGAACAACAAGTCTTCATCTGTGAAGGTTATCCCATACTGTTCCTTTAATGAGAAAACTTCATCCGAGGATCTGTTGGCCAACTAGGCTTAGCAAATCTCTCGGTCAAGCAAGGTTGTAACCAGAGACTCCTCCATCTCCTTTGATAGGATCAGAGCGTCATAGATTCTTACTTTGGACAGTAACCTCTTAAGATGAGCTAGCACATTATAATCTACTTTATACAATCCTATAATCTTTACTTGGTGATGTGTCTTTTCTACCTGTGGAGGTGGAGGTAGCTCTTCTTGAATGACTATTTATCTTCCTTTATCCACTAGAGTTGTTCTCGGAGTTAATACCTTCCCACTTCTTAGATTTATTTTTGTAATTTCCTCCTCTTCTTCTTAAGATGTTGTTGGCAAAACTTCATGTGTCTCTTCAACATCAGAGAAATCCAAGTTGATGGCGAGTGGTGTACCATTGTACTCGAGGACTGGTTCCTCCCTCCCGGCGCTATCATAACTGGTATTACTGACTTCTTCTTCATCCTCATTAGCATGTCACTTGGGCTTAGCTAGAGTTGTTCTCGGAGTTAATACCTTCCCACTTCTTAGATTTATTTTTGTAATTTCCTCCTCTTCTTCTTAAGATGTTGTTGGCAAAACTTCATGTGTCTCTTCAACATCAGAGAAATCCAAGTTGATGGCAAGTGGTGTACCATTGTACTTGAGGACTGGTTCCTCCCTCCCGGCACTATCATAACTGGTATTATTGACATCTTCTTCATCCTCATTAGCATGTCACTTGAGCTTACGTACAATTTAAGGATCAGTTTGGGAATAGAGATCA
>NW_018251238.1:2471-2801 GCF_001263595.1 Phalaenopsis equestris | reverse complement strand
AGAGCAAGATCGTAGGTGAGAGAAAGAGAGGGAGACTGATAAAGGTCAAGATCATGGAAAAGAGTTTGGGAGAGAGAAAAAAAGGAATCCTAGGAACAAATTGAGATGGAGGGCAGGTGTGAGGGGGAGAGAGGGAGTTAGAAAAAGGGAGGGAGAGTGAGAAAGAGGAGAGAGAATGAGGGTGAAAGCAAAAGAGTGGAAGAGAGCGAAAGAGACGAACAATAGAGATAGTGAGAGTAAAAGAGATAAAGCGACTTAGAGAAGATTGTTTGAGAAAGGTGAGAGAAAGGGAGATAGAGGGATTGAGGTCAAGCGAGTGAGAAAGAGGGA
>NW_018251238.1:0-1456 GCF_001263595.1 Phalaenopsis equestris | reverse complement strand
GCATAGGAGCTAGAGAGTGTGATAGAGGGAGTGTGAGTATTGCTATAAAAATAGGAGAAGTGAGAGAGGGAGGGAGATAATTGAGAGTGAGTTATGAAGGGTGGGAAGGAGGGAGAGAGAGAGACCACAAGAAGATAGTGCGAGAGGAATAGAAGGGGGAAGGTTATAGAGAGGGTAAGAGAGTGAGAGAGTGAGGGAGGAGATAGAGAAAGTGGAAGTGAGAGATATAAAGAAAAGGTAGATC
Organism: Phalaenopsis equestris; assembly: GCF_001263595.1. Classification (NCBI taxonomy): domain Eukaryota; kingdom Viridiplantae; phylum Streptophyta; class Magnoliopsida; order Asparagales; family Orchidaceae; genus Phalaenopsis; species Phalaenopsis equestris. Next base: position 1,212 of record NW_018251238.1, on the reverse strand, counting down.
GAGAAAGGAGAAATGATACATAAAAGAGAAGAGAGAGGGGAGAGAAAAGAGAGAATATAAGGAAAGAGGAAAAGTTGGTGAGAACAACGAAAGAGTGAGAGATAAAGAGAGGGAGAAAAATGGATGGAGAGAGGTAGATAAAGAGAGGGAGAAAAATGGAGAGTGATATATAGAAAGGTAGGGGAGAGATGGGAAGAGAGTGAGGGTGGAGAGAGAATAAAATGAGTATGGAGAGGAACAGAGAATAAGAATAAAAATAGAAGGGAGAGAGATAGGAAAAGAGTGATGAAAGAGGGGTTGTGTGAGATGAGAGAGAGTGAGAGTGAGTGAGGGATAGCAGGTGAGAGAGAGAGAGTGAGAAATGGGATAAGTGATAGAGAGCTCTCGGGATTGGATAAGTGAGAGGGAGAGAGAGAGAAGGAAATAGAAGACAGAGTGATAGCAATAAGGCGTGAGAGAAAGAGGAAAGGAGGGAGGGAGAAAGTGGGTGAAAGAGAAGGGAGAGAGGATGGGGGATAAATAAATTGGGATAGAGGAAGAGATAGAAAGATGGTAATAGAGCGAGTAAGTGAAAGAAAAGGGAGAGAAAGTGAGAGAGAGAGTTAAAGAAGGGAGAGAAGAGAGAATGAAAGAGATTGAGAGATAATATGAGAGGTGCAGGTAGAAAGTTCAGAGAAAATGTATGAGAGATGGTAGAGAGAGTAGAGAAGGAAGCGAGATGGAAATAGAGAGAGAAAGGAAAGGAGATAGAGAGGGGAAAAAAGGGATGAAAGGAGGGAGCATTTGAGGGTTAAAGTGTGGTAGAGATTGAGAAAGAGACAGAGAGTGGGAGAGAGGGAAAGAAAGAGATAGATGAGGAGAGAGAAAAAATGAGTGACGTAGAGTGAGAGAGTAATAGAGAGTGAGAGAGAAAGAAGATAGAGTGAGAGAGATGATAAAGAGGAAGGGAGAGTGAGATAAAGAGATAAAGAAAGTGAAGGAGGGAGGGATAGTGAGACAAAGAGAGTGGGATTGTGGGAGGGAAGGAGGGAGGGGGAGTGAAAAGAGTGAAGAGAGTAAGGGAGAGAGATGATAAATAAAGAGAGAAGAGAGAGAGCAAGAGAGCAAAGGAGGGAGAATGTTAGAGAGATAGAATGAAGAAGCAAGTGAAAGAGACTGAGATAGGGAGATGGAGAGTGAAAGAGAGAAATGAGAGAGGTAAATAGTGGGGGA
>NW_018251237.1:61911-68292 GCF_001263595.1 Phalaenopsis equestris | reverse complement strand
ACAAGAGCAATTTGGTCATTTATTCAGAATCAGTTATTCTCGAAACGCACAAACCAAACAGATAGACAGATTATCCGTAAGTTGCAGCTGCCCCAAACGGACCCTAAATTTCTGTTTTAGCATTTTATAAGTAAAATTATTTTTAGGGTCTTTTTCGGGCTACTGTAGCTTATTTATAAGATATTACGTGCATGCTTATTTTGTGTAGTTATGCAGCTATTGTGATGCACTTGTTTATGAACAAATAACATTTCTGCACCTGCAAGCTATATAGTGTTGTTTATAACAAAATCAGTCTTGTTTGCACATTTCATACTTGAAAACAAATATTTCAATTTGAAAGTTACAAACTAAAAATTGGGATCTCAGAAAATAGCGAGTAACACAATAATCAAAATTAAAAAAAATCATTAAAATAAAAATTAATATTATCAGAATATTGTTTTTAAAGTGTTGTTGATTAATGTCACAATATAACTTCTCCGCGAATAAAACTCTCAACGTCTGGTTACCATCGGTAGTGGAATCCTCGAACGATTTGCCCACTTAAAGAAATCACAGTTCTTTATTTTATTTCTTGGATATTTGTAAAATTATCTCTCATAACTATGTGTTTGTCGTGAAGTAAGCAGAGAATATTATAGTCTACAATAGCAACACAATGCTTTTGAGGCACCAAAAGTCTTTGAGATCATCTTTTTTGAAGGTTTAAAACCACAAAACACATACTCCAACGTTATTCATGAAGAATAAAAAATACTCAATTAAAGTTTTATAAAACTGTGAGGTCTCAGAAAACTAAGTATAAACCAATGAATCTATCACTACAAAAAGACAGTAGACCTTAAGAAAAAGGGTTCTTGGTTGCTTTTAAATCATGTAATACTGAGTTTGTATGTGTCACATATGCATATCACCACAAAGACCATCTAAAAGAAACCTAAAAGTCATGCGAATGAAAAGGAAATGAAATTTTTTTGTCTTTATTGGAATTTCATATATGTCAAGAACCAATAACAACATATAGCCTATCTAGAAGAACCCATAAGGTTGAGTATCTCATCATAGACCTTCAAATTAAAAAATAAAACATGTAATAAAAACTTACATTATATATTATACCCACGATTGTCTCGCTGACCATCCATATGGAAAAAATGCATGAAAAAAAAACTGAAAATAAAAGTCGTTACCACTACAATAAGCCAAAATATAGATCATTGTATAAACCGTCAATAAAATAAATAATAAACGTTTTCACAACACATTATAAATAAAATAATAACAAAGAAACATACAAGATCCTCTCAACCACTAATGATGGCATTTGTGATTCATTCTCTTAACTCTATCATCTCCCATGAATCCTCCTCATCCTAGTTATAAGACTCAAGCAAATTATTTTCAGCTTGTGATATTGATTGTCAGAGGCAATTATGATTCAACAGGGTCATTTGAATGATCTTCATCTGTCCAATTGAAGTCAATGTCAATGCATGAAGGATGTCATTGAATGTAGTTGTGAAGTTTCGTGACAGCGACCACAATTGCTCTTATTTGCTAAACGGATATGTCGGCATATCCCGTATTATTATCTATATTTTCTTCCAAGCTCCAAATGCTCTTTCAATGACACCGTGTAAGGATGAGTGTCTTTTGTTAAACATCTATTTCCTACTCCTAGCAACAATACTAGCTCTTTCAAAATCAGAGATGTGGTATTTGGTATCAAGAAATGAATTGAGAAATCATCTCTGCAAAAGTTATTTAATATCAACCAAATAATATTTATCTGATATGAATATATTTATTAGTATGGCAGCAAAAGTATATTTTCATTTATTTCATGTTCAGGCAAACTTGGGTGTGGGAAGTAAAAGTTATATTTCTAAGATGTTGTGATAAATTTAAATATGTGACTATCATGTGCACTATATTCCCATCCACACATAATAAATGTGAAGCACATGTTAAGTCACATACAACCATGAAATTTTGTGTTGGTGACCACATAGCTCGATGAATGTGATATATTCATTATTCGAAACACGTGCATCCACATGCATTCCATCAATCACTCCAATATAATATTAACGCATTTAACAAAGGAATTTGAACAATTTAAAAATGAAAACTAAAAAATCAGTCGTGTACAATAGATATTTTTATCATGAGAACCAAAAAAATTGAAAATTTTAAAACTGGAAAGGTAACAGGAAAGAACAAACACATCACCATCACTTCATCTACCAAAAGTAATACCACCACACTGACAAGCCAGAACCATCGCACCAACAACACACCACCACCACCACTCCCACCTACACACACCAACACCACCATAACATCATCACCAACAGGCATAATGGCACCACACCAACAAGCCACCACCACCAAACTAACAACACACCGCCACCACCACTCCCATATATACATAACAACACCACCACAAAAACACTACCACGAAACCCTAACACTAACACAACACACCATCACCACCACACCAACAAGCTATCACCACCACGTCATCAACTCAACTCCCATCAACACACACCAACACCACACATACCACCAAATATTATGGAAAAAAGTAAATTCAGTATTATCAACGGACCATCACCACACCCAAGAAAGAAGGCAACCCACCAAGACCAACCTTCCATAGGGCAACTGTTGACCTCCATTTTTATGAGGACATACCTTACCCTTTTGCTTCTTATCTTGCATCAAAACTATGACTTGTGCGACTTCACATAGGCAAGCCCAAACCCTCTAACTTTATGATTGGGATGGTTTAGGTTTTTCACTAAGCCAAGAACTTACTTTGACCTCCATGGACAAGATATTTCTTGGGTCACCTAAATCATTCTAAACCACTAGGAGTGTCCCCACAAACCCTAGAGGTTAAAATGATGACCAAATCCATCCTGGAAAAGAGTCAACCCAAATTGACTCCTTAACCGAGCCCAGGGTTCATATAACTCTATCAAACCCTAAATTTCAGACCAAAACCCATTTATCCTTTTTTAACCCAAAAAAGGATAAAACTTCAGGGTGGTTAAATCAAATGAAACTTAACCTTATCTTCAAATGGATGGGACCATATGGTCAACTTGACCACCCTGGTCAACCCTTTGGTCAACCCTTTGGTCAACATGGTCAATATTGGACCATATGCTCAATCCAACCACCATGTGGTCCCTGGTCAACCCTTTGGTCAACATGGGCAATACTGGACCATATGACTAACCTAATTGACCTTGTGGTTAACCTAACCACCATATGGTAAACACATCAAGTTGATCACCTTATGGATCACTCTATAATTTTATGGTCAAATGTAGCCCTTACATGGTCACCTCTCACCATTTGATCACCACCACTATGTGGTTAACCTTATGGCTACATGGTTAAACTTTTTTAATTAATTAATTCTGAATAACTTAATTAAAAATCAAGGTTTAAAGAGTCTATGGGCTTTAAAATTAGGATTTATCTCATAGGCTTCCGCTCATGTGTTTTCGTTCAATTTTCTCTCTTTAATTTTAGAAGGAGTTGTCAGCATGTCGATCATCGAATACTTCTCTTTCTCGAATAAGTGTCTCTTCCGGGTCAAGTAAATGACCAGACAAAGATAGGAACCTGAAAAGACAGACATATGATAATAAAGACAGACAAGAGAAAAATAGAAAACATGGAGAGCCTACATGCGATAAACCTCATAAAGATAGGTTAAGGGTGTCCTCCCAAACAAGATAGGAGAAAGCACCTTAAACTAATATCCTTAAAAGAATACCTATGTAAACTGCTCATAACTAAAGATTCAGGTGTATGTGCCTGTTCTGGGGTCAAGAGCACTCCGAAGGGGATGTATCCCACTTGGTTAATTACATCTTACAGGGTATCCAAGAATACTCTCGATAAAAGGAGTTTCACTTATATTATCATAAACCTGGGGAAATTGATACTCAAAGGAAGGTTATTTCGTGTGGAAAAAGTCTTGATGCTTCAAAGCTTATGCTAATTCATCGGGCAGAGAGTGAGTCTCTCACGTCCCGAATGGGTAGCGACTCATCGACATATGGAGCCCACAGAATAACCTAAATCACCTTGACGAGGATATCTCAACATATCAAAGCACATCAATGCCATAAGAGCAGAGGACAAATCGTTGTATCTCAAATGGGCAACAACTCATCGACATCAGAACATAAATATGATATCGAAAAAGTTAAGAGGAGCAATGGGCTCAAAGGGGATCAACAACAGGAAGGTAGAGTGATCCTAAAAGGTAACTGGGTACCGCAGACCCTTCATACACAGTTACTAGGACCCTAAGTCTACTCGATTGTGAAGGTAGTCGACCCAACACGTCTTGAGATCCCCGGTCAGTAATTCGTGGATTGTGTCGTCTATGGGAACCTCAGTATCCCTAAGGTCAAGAGAAGGAAACTCTATCCTATTACTATCGGCTAAAGCTCCAAAAGGTGGGACTTATACCTGCTGAAGTGGCAAGGATGCCTCAGAAAAGAAGAGAAAGGGAGGTTCAACTATAAAGTTGGAAACACTCCAAACAAAATGACTTAAACCCCATAAAGGTCGAAGAGCCTTCTAACACCCTAGGTGCACCAGTCAACCACCTATGTAAATGTATGCTAGGCCAGTCAGGTTGAACAAGCACGGGGGATTCTTCTCAAGACATGCAAATATGAATACAATTGTCTAGAGCAGTCTTTAAGGCCCCGTTTGGGACAGCTTATAAGTACATGCGACATTTTCAAAACTCTGCCTTTCTGTTTGGTTAGTGCTTTTAGACTGCATTTTGAAAATGTAGTATTTTATTTATTAATAAACGTCAACCGCGGGATCAACCCTGTGGCCTGCATTTTTGTTTGCGACTTTACCCTGCTGCCCTCGTCTCATCTCCTCGTATCTTCTCCCTAGCGGCCAAAATCAACTTCGAGGTCCCCCAGCTTCACTTCACCAGAGGAGTACACGGGGAGCTCGTTGTTACCCATATTTGACGACCTCCTTGAGAACTGCCACCATTCGTTGTTACCCATATCTGCCATCGTCGGTATCAAAGCTAGATGGGAAGGCAACGACGGGATCATTGTGTACGAAGATGTCCAAAACTCTCATATTTCTCTTCCTTCCACTCCGCTTCTCCTCAAAACCAAGGAAGGTAACTGGTACACCTAAAATATATAGTATTTTTAGACACATTTTTATACCTATTTTTGAGATATTGCGCTTTAATGGAAGATATTTTTGTGTTTTTCTTGCAGATACAAGTAAAAATAGAAAAAAAATGCTTGAAGGAGTGAAAAAGGATCAAATTTGGAGCAAACAAATGAAAAATTGTGCAAAAGAGTTTTGGCACCTAAGCGCCAGATCCGGCGCTTAAGCGAAAAGGATCAAATTTGGAGCAAATAGGTGAAAAATATGCAAAAGTGTTTTGGCGCAAAAGCGCCAGATTCAGTGCTTAAGCGCTGGTTAAACGGGTTAAATAGAGAAGGTAGTGCCTAAGAGCCAGAGGCCCTGCGCTTAAGCGCCAGAGGCAGTTATTTCACGGTTTTCTTTATTTGGCCAAATTTTGAAGAGGTATTTGAGGCACCTATTGGCTTAATAGGTGGTTACAACCAGTAAGGACGAAATTATTTGTGAAAGGAGGCATCTCTTAGAGAAATACATCGAATTGAGACACATTTTGAAGAGTTTCTAAGGCATCTCTTGGAAAATTATAAAAGAAGGAAGAGAAAACTTTAAGAAGAGTCCTGAAAAATTCTGAAAAGGTGTGAGAGCTTGAAAATATAAAGTTTTGAAAGTTCTTGAATGCGGGAGTTAGTTCGGAGAGATTTTCAGGCACCACTATAAATATTTACTTTATCCTTTTTGTTATTTTATTTTGAGTGTTGTAAAAGAGAAGAGATTCAAGGGAACTTTAAGAGTTTGGTTGAGGACTTGAGATAAGTTTTCATCTTTTGTTTTTAGACAACTTTTATTTTTAATTGAGACTTATTGTTGGTTTGACAATGATTTCTTCTCTTAAACTAAAGTGTGGTTTTTTTTTCTCCATGGATTTTATGTAGTTTTCTTTATCTTTCTTCTTAAAATGATAAGTAATTAAGTGTTGGATGAAAGTTATGGAGAGTATTGATCTTTAATGTTGGAAGAAGTTGTGATGATTTAAATACATGCGCTTCATTTACTTCTTGAATTGGTCAATCCATATTTTAAAATTTGTTGTGAGAACATATAAGAACCGGGTTGGTATTGTCTCAGTCAACAATTGAAAAGAATCACATGAGCTTGTATGAATGAGAATGTAGTTCATATGATTTAGTGCAAATAAATAGAGAAATATTCATTGAAGGGTGT
>NW_018251237.1:56564-59901 GCF_001263595.1 Phalaenopsis equestris | reverse complement strand
TTATCCAGATCAGTTGTTTATCAGCAGCTTATCAGAATAAACAACTTATCTGGATAAGCTGAATAAGCTGCAGGTACCCCAAACAGACTCTAAGTATTGTGGAGGCCCTATTAGTATATGTAGGAAAAAAAGTGTAGTTTTAAAATCTTAAAGATTTAAATCTTAAATTTTAATTATCTTGAATATTTTATTTAGGATGTTTAAGTTAAAAAATTAGGATTTTAAGTCTTAATGAGCCTATATTGCATTTTTGTGACTCCCAGATCACGAAAAGAAACAAGGAAAACATGCCGACATGCAGTCATGCAACAGAAAATAAAACAAGACAAATAAAATAATAAAAGGTCGGTGTCACTGGGTCGGCAACAAATCCCAGAAAAGAAAAAGTGTGACCGACATAAACATGCCCGGACTTAATTCTATATATCAATGTAAAAATGTAGAATTAAGATACGGAGCACGTGCATCTGCTCCTGGTCCCCTCTAAGTGGTTTCCGCGCTAAACGCCTCTGAACCCGTGCCCGTATCTTATTTCTGCTACAGGACTCTCCGATACTCTAAAAGTACATAGGAAAAGAAAAGACTTAATCCTGCATAAAATTGAGTGTTAGCGAGAAAATTCACATGCATATAACGTATAATGAGTCATGCCTTATAAGTGGGGGAGCTAAATAACACTTGCAAACAAATTGTTAGAAATCTTTACTTGTTCCCCCATAGTGGCATCTATGTGCGCACATAGAGGCATGGCTCCCTGTGAAAAGTGCCCTAACACACTACCATACATATGGAGCATGCAATTACACTCAAGCACAATGCAAAAAATGGATACCTGGTTAGGTTAATCAATCCAATAAAGAAAAACAGTTAGGCATAAAAAAAAACTACCTAGTAACCTAAGTCCTAGCCTAGTACACCATATGACGAAAAGTGTCCTAAACTAGTGCCTAAGTGCACGAGGTAAGTCTGGGTATAGTATGACATTGACGGGGTTGCCATGTTAGCCTTTTCCTAAAGATCTAAATGGCATCATGAAGAGCACGAAGAGGGTGACACAAGTTAGATCCATTTGATCCTCAGAGAACTCATATTCATGTCAATCCTGATGACTTAACTCGTATTGCCACCGGGATCAACCCAACAAGCAATGTTCGTTAACTCATTGTGACCGACACCAAGTCACTCTCCTAACGAGCCTGGCTCGCTACCCATGCAAACGTGCAAATACAAGTGCAGACAGTCATGCGCAAAAGTGATGAGTGTACAATGGGGCAGTGAATAAGGGAAAGATGGGCATACTGTGGAGGCAGCGACACAAACAAATGGGTGTCATAGCGATAATGTTGACCTCACTTTTGGTTAAGATTTAGTTTTTCTTTTTTAGTAGCCTAAGGTCTAGCCATAGAACTTTTATGTTGACTATTCCTAGAGGACTAGAAAAGGAACCCTTACTGTTAGAAACTCTAAATCATTCTTTTCTCAACTTGAAGTTTCACTTATTGTTCCTAACCTCTAGCACTTAATAGGTGGGCTCAATATGGGAAAGTTCAAGGTGAGTCCCCATAGGACTGTTTGGCCTTAAGGTTGAACCCGGGTGTTGGTCTGAAGCTGGTTCATTCACTTGCAATCACTTTCACTTTCACTCATAACCCTAAACCCAAACTTTGTTGACTTTGATCCATTGATCCTTTGGGAGACTCTTGTAGATGGTCCCTTAGACCCACTAGCCCTAGGTTGGGTTTAGCTAGGACCAGTACATAGAGGACCCAAATGGGGATTCCATTGGTTCATGGCTCACATAGAGTGGTCGACACCCCATTTTTTTTAAAATATCCAACTTGGTCTTTTGCCCCCCAAATCTACCCAAATTACCTAAACACCCCCAAACCCTAAATTCGATCAAAATTCTCAATTTCATCCAAAATACCCAAATTTGTTCAAAAATCATCTCAAACCATTTGAAACTACTCAAATTGCCCAAAACCGCCCAAATTTACCAAAATTATCAAAATACCCCCCAAATTTGTCAAAATTACAAAAATGTCCTTGATGGCCAAAACTCTCCCAAAACCTCTAAAATCATCTCAAATGCCCCCAAAACTAATTTGTACCCTTCAATTGAACTCAATTTGACCATTTTGACCAAAAACCCCCAAATTATCATTAAAGGCCCAATTTCTCTAAATTCACCCCAAATGTCCATCAATTTGACCTCAATCTTCTCCAATTTCAATTCTAAACTCAAATTCATCATAAATATGATCATTTTAAACCAAAAACAATCTTAATTTACCCATGCTTTGAGCTCAATTTTGATCCAAACCAAAACCCCCAATTTTGAACATAAGACCCAACCTCACCCAATGGAACCCCACAGCCCACTCAATTGCCTCAATTTGGATCCCAAAATTTTCCTAAAATTCATAATAATAAAATTTAACCCTCAATTGGTCTTGCTTAAGCATCAATTCTAATCAATTTAAACCTAAATTCAAAATCCCCAAATTTTCCCCAATTTAGTTACATGCCCAAATTCCACAAAATTGATTGTCCAAACCCCAAAATTGACACCTAATTGATGTTGACATTTCTTCCTGATATTCCCCTAGATCATTTTCAACCACCAATTTGGACTTAATCTAACTCTAGCCCAACCTAAGCCCATGTCAAGCCCAACATACCCAAAATCATCAAATGTCCAAATTCCTTCAAATTGATCAATTTAAAATCACCCCAATTCTTTTCTAAACTCTTCATGACAATTATCTACACCAAATTAATCAATTAATTGGGCTTAATATCATGTACAACTTAACCCAAACCCAACTTCAAGTCAATTTGACCCAAATTGAACCCCATCACCAAAATTGACCTAGCCATGTCTAAATGACCAAATTAATGACACCACAACCACCAAGTACACCCTAGTGACCAGCCTAGATCCACCTAAACTAGCCAAGGTGGGCTATGGACCAATGGTTTCCTAAATTAAAAGATTTCATCCCATTTTTGGGTCTAAGCCAAGATATCTCCACCATCATGACAAACCATTAAGGGTTAATCATTAATAACCCTCCCCCTGGCTCACCTGACTGCTCTGACCACCACCCCTGGCCCTGTCAGTCATCCTAGTGGTTGAAAAACACCAAAATCAAGAGCCCCCATGCTTTAACTCAAACCCAATTTTACCCATCCAATGTGTCCAACTCTGATTGGTGTTTAACATTTTGAAGCCCTCCACAAAAGCACTTAATTGAAACCAAATTGAATCCCTGAGCTCCACCCTAAGCCCCTCTATTTAAACCACCTTATCCATGGCCAAAAGAGAGCTAACCAA
>NW_018251237.1:41444-47710 GCF_001263595.1 Phalaenopsis equestris | reverse complement strand
CCTCCATCCTCCCAAGGACACAGCTTTATCCTTTCCGCTATAGATTATTTCTTCAAATGGGCAGAGTCAGTGCCACTACAAGAGGTTACAACACACCACGTCCTTCAATTCTTCAAAAGTCAAATTTTCTACCATTTCAGAGTACTGTGAAGAATAATTTTTTACAATGAGACAGCCTTTAAAGGCACCAAAATCAACAATTTCGTCAAACAACACGAGATATATTGGAGATACTCTACGAATTACGATCCCAGAGAATATGGATATGCTGAAGCCTTCAAAAAAACTTTGGTATAGATTTTAAAGAAAACACTGGATGAAAACAAAAGAGACTGGTACAATAAATTATTAGAAGCTTTGTGGCCCTATCAAACGACGTTCAGGACTCCCACTCAGGGCACACCCTACATGCTCGTGTAAGGGTCCGGGGACGTATTACCATTAGAAGTTCAGATTTCATTTCTCAGAGTCACTGTCTCCAACAAACTTACAATGGAAGAAAGTGCAAAACTCAGACTTGAAGAACTAGAGAGTCTTGAGGGAAAATGACGGGTAGCACAACAATATTTGGAAATTTACCAGGCAAAGAGGGTACAAGCTCATGACAAATTCATTCACCCAAATACATTCAAAGTTGTTGACCTTGTCCTCATGCTCAAATGGCCCATTCTTGTACACCGCAAGATAGGTGAAAAATTTGAGCCAAATTGGGAGGGACTATTTGTCGTAGAAAAGGTCTATGCAGGAGGAGCCTACCAGTTAGTGGATTTCCAAAGCGAAAGACCCATGCCGCCAATCAACGGACGATACCTGAAGGCGTACTACACAACCTGACATTGCTTGACATCACTTAATTTGAAATTTTGAAATTTTGATTATTCTAGGGTTATCTATTTGGACTAAGGTTATCTATTTGGACAAATGTCTGTGACTGAGTCCAAAATTTTGTAATAAAATTAACCTCAAGATAATAAAATTTTTTAAATTACACACTTCAATTTTCTCCTTTTAAACTTGATATTCTACTAAATTAAAAAAATATACACATAAATAAATGGTGTTCTCACCAACATAAAACTAAAATTTTCTTTAATAAACACTTTATTTTATTCTTGTTCACGCCAAATTTCGGCTCACTGATATTTTTCCTGCCGTCTGCAAAGAAATGTCAGGTCAGAGGCTGATCTTTGCTTTTAAAGATGGCTAGAACCTCTCACTTAACAAAGAAAGGGCACCACAGGGCAGCATGATATAATTTAACATGGAATTTAGTCAAGTCGACATGGACTATGAGGGTCCTTTGACGTACGTGGGTCAGCCGTCAGGAGCAAGAAAGGCTACCCTCACTGCTAAGGTTTGACACCAGAGATAGTTCCTCACTTAAAGAGAAAAAAGTAATTGTACAACAAGACCCGATGGAGGGGACTAGCCGCCTACCATCCATGATAGCTACGCCGACTGGGGGCGTAGTTGCTGCCGATAATAAAAGGCTACCAGATGCACCACTACGGAGGACTCAGTACAGAAATGCTAGCCACCGAAAACATAGGGCTTTCCTACGTGAGGACTACGTGAGGAGAGGAGATGCTAGAAAGAGGAAGAGAACTTGCTCACCCCTATCCCTGAAGGTGATATCTATGATCTATGCATGAGAGAGACCTCTTCCAGCCTGCTTGTTACAGACAATGAGTCAGGATTTTTTATAGAGTCGGAAATACTACCAACTTCAGATGTTCTTTGTACGGGTTGCCAGACCTACAACGCCGAGATACCTGCACACACCTCAACTATAGGGGCATTCGTGGAGTGCTCCTGCACACACCTCAACTATAGGGGCATTCGTGGAGTGATCCAACTGCAATGTCCTCCACCTTGTGCGCTACAGTACTTTATTACTTTAGAGGAATACGTATCCTCTAATGATGGATTTCAGACCACTAATTATCCGATGGATGCAGAACCATGTCCCATTGGGTACAAAGCCATATATCCCATTGGACGCAGAGTCATACATTCTGCTGCAGACAGAGGCAGCACCGGCCTGGATTCCCGTCAATGTTAAAATGAGGGAACATCCCTGATAGCCACCATCATCACTACTACAGAATACTACAAGATGAGCAAGGTAAGCGAAAGTGACTTCAAATTCCATGAAGAAGTGCAAGGTAGGTTCATCAACGTATTAGAAGGATTGGAATTATACACCAGGGTCTTCTCAGAAAGTGATAAATGAAACATTGTCCACTACATTTTTGACCTAAGAGATAGAGGTCAAGCAGGACTACTTATGGAAAGGACCTATTCCGAGCCAAGAAAGTGGATGCGAGGAAAAGGCAGGATCACTATCCAGTGCGGCTGCTGTTACAACTTCACTAACTATAGACAAGGAAATCCTCCTATGATTCTGAGACACGATCAGGTGGATCCATACCTACAATGATAAAATAGATGATTAAGAGAATGGTCCGATGGAGCATACTGACAGCTATCTGTATTCCTAATAGATGTATTATCAACATATATGTTGAAGGAGACTGCATACCTCCGCACATTGACCATCATGACTTTGTGAGACCTTTCTGCATGGTCTCATTCATGAGAAAAAGAAATGTTTTATTTGGAAAAGAAATAAATGTCATTAGCCTTGGTGAATTGAGAGGGTCCGCAGAAATTCTACTACCTATTCGTTCAGTGCTAGTTCTTAAAGGGAACAGAGCAGACATTGCCAAACACTTTATTCTAGGGGTACGACACTGTAGGGTGTCCGTTACCTTTCAACAAATGGATAAAAAGAAAATACCATATGGATTTCAACCAATTCCAGAGTTGGAAGAGCTACTGTCGTACAAGCTATGAGAGTGTTGCACCTCTAAGCACATGCTAAGGGAACTCTTATCCTGGAGCATGGCTTAGAAGGTCAGCTCAATCAAGAGCTTGCCTCACCAGATATAGATGCTCAGAGGATTCCTTTTTACTGCATTTCTGTTACAATGGATTAGACATGCTCGGACTATGATATATACTTGACATGGAATTTTTTTGGATATACTTTGATGCTGTTAGCATATTGTACTTTTTTTGAGGCGTTGGCCTACACTAAATTTGTAATAGTTATTAGAGCAGATTAATTAAGTTTCTTTCAAAAATTTATCTATTTTTTCAATTGCCCTTTTGGTAGGATGAATAAAAGTCATAAACCATATGTTCGTTCAAGATCACAATGAATAAAGAATAAAAAAAAAAACTAAATGATAATAAAACTTAAATAAAAATAACAACAACAAAACAACTCTCTTTTGAAAAAATCAACCAACTAAAATTCAATTTTGAAAACATATTTGAAAACCTAAAATTCAATTTTGAAAACATATTTTGATAATTAAATGTGATAAAACAACAAGAAAAGAAAACAAATTTGTTAAGTCGATTCTCTCAATTTTTAGGTCTCCTACTCTTTGCTCGCGCAACACGACTTCCTTGTCTACATTAACTCTTCACATCCTTATGAAATTTCACATTCTACACAAAATTTCAAGAAATTTCACATATCTTTCTGAACACCACAAACTCTTTGTAAATTTCAATTCTCATTTTTGAAATCAGTCCTTAACTTTTGATTACTTTCCATTCGAGGTCGGTTGGTCCTCAATTTCTGACTCTCTTTTTAGATTCAACCTTAACTTTCAAATGAAATTTTAATTCTCATTTTTAGAATCAGCCCTTAACTTCTGATTCCTTTCCTTTGAGATCAGTCCTTAACTTCTAATCCTCTATTTTGAGATTGATCATTAACTTTCAATTCTCATTTTTGAATCAGTCCCTAACTTTTGATTCACTCCTTTCGAGGTCGATCCTTAACTTTGAACTCTTTTTTGAGATTTATCATTGACATTCAAACATCATCTTGGAATCAGCCCTTAGCTTCTGATTCACTTCTTTCGAGGTCGCTCGTTAACTTGCGACTCCTCTTTTGAGATTCATAATTAACTTTCAATTCTCATTTTTGGAATCAGCCCTTAACTTCTGATTCCCTTCTTTTGAGATCGGTCCTTCACTTATGACTCCCCCTTTTGAGATTGATTCTTAATTTTCAATTCTCATCTTAGAAGCAGTCCCAAACTTATGATTCACTCTTTTGAGGTCGGTCCTTAACTTCTGACTCTCTTTTGAGAATGATCCTTAAATTTTAATTCTCATTTTGGAATCAGTACCTAACTTCTGACTCACTTCTTTTTGCGGTTGGTCCTTAACTTCACACACTCCCTTGAGATTGATCCTTAACTTTCAATTCTCATTTTGGAATTAGTCCTTAACTTCTGATACTTTTCCTTTTGAGATGAATCCTTAACTTCCGACTCTCTCTTGAGAATGATCTTTAACTTTCAATTATTATTTTGGAATTAGCCCTTAACATCTGATTTTCTCCTTTTGGGATTGGTCCCTAATTTTCAATCCTATTTCTTGAGATTGATCCTTAACTTTCAATTCTCATTTTGGAATCAGTCCTTAACTTCTGATTCACTCCTTTTGAGATCTGTCTCTAACTTCCAATCCTTCTTCTTGAGATTGATCCTTAACTTTCAATTCTTATTTTGCAATCAGTCCTTAACTTTTGATTCCCTCCTTTTGAGATCGGTCCCTAACTTCCGATCCTCTTTTTGAGATTGATCTTTAACTTTCAATTCTCATTTTTTGAATTAGCCCTTAACTTCTACTTCCTTTCCTTTCGAGGTCGGTCCTTAACTTCCAACTCTTGATAGACAAAAAATATATCCATTTTTAGACCCATATTTTATACCTATTTTTGATGATATTGCACTTTAATGGAAGGTATTTTGATATTTTCTTGCAGGTTAATGATTTTTAGGGCTTAAAGAAAAAAGAAAGCGAAAAGGATAAAATTTGGAGTCAAAATGACATTTTTGAAGAAATAGTCAGCGCCAACAGTGCCAAGGGTAGTGCCGATGGTGAAGAAGAAATTAACATGAAAATTTTTTATTCAGCGCCAGACCAGTGCCGACGACACTAAAGGCGGTTTAGACCTCGTTTCCAGAAAGTTCGATGTATTTGAATGATTTTTGAAGAGTTTTTGGAGGGACCTCTTGGAAAACCAACCTTGGGCTCTATTTGGGGCCGAATTTCATCAGAAAAGGGACTCCTCTAAGTTTTTCACTCCTCTACTTTCTTTTTTTGCATAACATCATTCCATTCCACTTTCATATTGGAGTCAATTAGTGATTTTGTTTTCATAGTTTAGGGTTTTTGTGATGAGATTTAGTGTGAAACTTTCTATAAGAGTGTTGGAGAAGGAGAAAAGTGAGAGATATCTTCTTCCTGCATTTCTAAGGAAAGGCTACAAAGGATTTGCTTTGAGAAAGAGGTTTCAGATAAGTATTATTTTTTATTAGTGTTGTATGAACTTTCTCCTTTGGTGAGAGATATCTTCTTCCAACATTTCTAAGGAAAGGCTACAAAATCAAAGGCTGTTAGGGCTTGATATTGGGCAGATTTGAGGCGATTTTAAGGCTAAAAGACTTCATATTTCATCTTCTCTAGATTAAAGCTACATTTTAAACAAAATTTATTTTATTTTCACCAAGGATTAGTCTCACATTGCATGGATCTGAAAATATGGAAATTTTTTGATAAATTTTTTAGAAAATCCTCTCACATTGCATGGATCTGAAAATATGGAAATTTTATGATAAATTTTTTAGAAAATCCTGATTTTTTAGAAAATCCTTTTGTGATGAACTCTTATTTAGTGATTTGAAGTTTACAATGTTTTACATTTTGATTTTTGGAATTTTAGAAATTGTTCGTATTTTTTAAAATTTTCTAGATTTCATATGGAACTTAGATCGAGCAAAAAGAAAGTAGAATATGACAAGCAGAGATTGTTAGCTTTAGAGCCAGTGCTCGATTTCATAGCATTTTTGAAAATAAGAAAGTAATTTAGGATCGAGGTATTAAAAATCTAGGAGGAGAAGTTGAATGTTTGATTATTGCTCGATAGTGGGAAAATTTTTGCTATTTTACTGCCGATGTGATAGCTGGGATTTGAATGGAATTTTATGCCCACCTTCCTGCATCTTCTCATGATTATGTATTTGTTCGTGGGAAAAGGGTAAAATTTACTCCAAATAAAATAAATTTGTTTTATTATGTAGAAGATGTGTATAGATGCCAGTATCATTCTTTTTCTGTTAAAGATAAGGTTTTAGATGAACTTATTTCTTTTCTGACTAGTGAGAAAGGGGCTTGGA
>NW_018251237.1:39121-41434 GCF_001263595.1 Phalaenopsis equestris | reverse complement strand
GATGGATATAAATGTAGGCTCTATCATTTATATGAACTCTCGATCTATTGCTCTGGGAGAGACTTCTGGTGGATTGGCACACCCTGCTCTTATTTACACACTTTGTGAGCAGGCAAGAGTTGATTTCAGCCTAATGAAGAGATGATTGAGCCTCATAGACCTATTGGACCTGCCAATATGAAGACTTATGAGTCCCATGTTGATTGGAGATCTGGAAGACAGGCCAGGGGTTCCTTCTACTTCTAGAATCCCTAGTGAGCCTACTTAAATTTACCTCACCAACAGGGAGTTGTTGGATAAGATGATGGTACAACATGGAGATATTTTTAGAATGGATCATAGGATGTAGAATATAGAGGCCAGACATGCTCACACTGATGATCTGATTTGCCAAAAATTTGAGTATGATGCTGCTTATGATGATGCTTTAGTGAGATACCTGAGGGGTGACCATACAGTTCAGTCACCCTACTTATACTCCATATCAGCAGCATAAGTTAGATGTCAATGATGAGGAAGATGATGATGGGTGATCTATTTTGTTTGTTAGTTGTGTTTGTACTGTGTGATTGTATTGTTTGTGTTGTCATGTTGTTTAGACATTGTTGTAATATTTTGTATAATTGTAATGTGGAAAAATGTTTTCATCTTTAAAATTTAATTTAGTTCTATTTTTATGTTCAGCACTTTGTTCTATTTTGTGATTAGCTCTTTCTCAGGAAATATTATATGTATTATGTGAAATTTAATGTTTTTAGCCTTGTAGTTTGTTCTATTTTGTAATTAGCTCTTTCTCAGCAAATATTATATGTATTATGTGAAATTTAATGTTTTTAGCCTTGTAGTTTTCATTTTAGCACCTGCAGTATTTTCAAAATTTATGTTCAAAAATCAGAATCTCCAACAGTTATAATTTTTTTTATGTATTTAATGCTTTATTTTACCCTTCATTTTTAAAGCTCTTCATGTAAAAATCTAAAAAAAAAATTAAGTTTGGGGGAAAGAAGAAGAAAAATCGTTTTTAGAAAGAGAGAAAGAACTTAATTTTATTTGTCCTCACTTAATTATATTTTCGAAATTTTAAATTTAATATGACATTTAGTATTAGAGGTTAACTTCAAATAACTATATTTATGCTTCTAAATATATAGTAAATTTAAGTAAAAATTTTCAATAATAAAGGTTAATTCTAGAGGCAAAGATATTTGGTAAAAGAGAATAAGACTATGTTCTTCTTTTTTTAGTAAAGGAAATTTGTATTTTTGAAGTATTAAAAATCTTATAAGATTCATGTAAAAAGAAAAGAATTAAACTTTATGAAATCTTTAAGTTAATATAAATTTGTTAAGTGAAGAAATGTAAAAAGTTTTTAATTCTATAAAGATGATAGTGAAGTTTAAAATCATTAAAATCTATCGAGATATATTAATCCTGACATATAAAAAGAAGAGAGAGAAGAAAAGAAAGAAAGTAAAGAAAAAAGGGATTAAAAATAATCCTAAAAATAAAAAAAAAATTAAAAAATATGTATATATGGGTAGAAGCTTGAGGAGATGCTTAATTAAAGATTGGCTTCACTTGAATCAACTTAAGGAAAAAGACTTGAACACATTTTCTTAAACTTTAATTTGAATGTTAACTTAATTATTAATAAAGTTTTATGAAGTTCTTTTTCATATGAATTTGCTAAGTGACTTTAATATAACAAATTGCAATTTTTCTTGAAAGAAATAGAGGATAAAAAACCGTAGACTTAATTATTGAATATCTTTACACCTTAAGTATTAACTGGAGTTGTTTTGAATTTTTCTTAAGTTATACTATTATATTTAGAAAATTAAAATATGGAAGTCTGAAAGTTAAGAACTTTAACATAAGTCATTTTTTTTATGTAGTAAAGGAGTTACTTGAGGACAAGTAATATGTAAGTTTGGGGGATTTTGATCACCAAATATATATGCATTTTTAGACCCATATTTTATACCTATTTTTGATGATATTGCACTTTAATGGAAGGTATTTTGATGTTTTCTTCTAAGTTGTTGATTTTTAGGGCTTAAAAAAAAATTAAAAAGGATGAAATTAGGAGTCAAAATGATGTTTTTGAATAAATTTTCAGTGCCGGCAGCGCCGAGGGCAGCGCCAACGGCGCATAACAAATTAACGCAGAGATTTTTTACTCAGCACCGACGGTGCCATACTAACGCCGACTGACTGCACCAAAGGCGGTTCAGACCCCATTTCTAGAAGGTTTGATGTATTCGGACAATTTTTTAATAGTTTTTGGAGGCACCTCTTGGAAAACCGACCCTG
>NW_018251237.1:35610-38793 GCF_001263595.1 Phalaenopsis equestris | reverse complement strand
CTCTATCTTTCTCCCTACTCTGAGATATGGTGAAATGAAGAGATAATATGAAAGTGACAATATTAAAGTGTAAAATAAATTGTGATGATTTTTCAACTCCAAACTTAATTTACTTTTTGATCTGGCCAATTAAATTGTTAAAATATGTTGTGAAACATATAATCCGGGAAATGGATTATGAGTTCTACAACAGAGTAAGAATCACATTTGATTCCATGAAGGAGAACATCGTTTATGGAATTAAATGCAAATAAATAGAGAAATATTCTTTGTTGGTTGTAGAATTGGAGAACCTTTAGGGTAACATACTAAAATCTTTAATTCAGTCTTAGTGTTTAAAAATTGAAGCCAGAGCTAGGCTTCAGGTGAAGGGAAGTGGGACCTCTGGAGTGGGAGCCGGTATCCTCGTAGCCTATCCATGAATTTAGGGACTAAACGCTGAGGTTAGCCAATGATTTTCTATGCACTGTATCAGGGTAGAGAATTAAAATTGCTCCTACTTTGCACAATACATATTATGAACATTTATCTCATCTCATTTCACCATAGCCTTATTGTAGTGGGAAGGATGCTTTTTCACATAAGAATCTCCGTTACATTAACATAGTTAATAGATTAGTATTTACTGTTTTAAATTTTGCATATTTGATTTGATAATATTTTAGAAATTTAATTTGATTACATCTCAAAGATTGAAATTAGTGACAGTGATTTCAATTGACTTTCTGTTAATTTCCTACCAAATTTGTCATTTCCAATTTAAACCTTCCCTGTAGGATTGATACTTGGGGCTTAAATAGAAAGTCCATTATTACTTTATAATGATACGTATAATTGCATAGAGTCCAAATATTAATTGATTATATTTACTTAAATTTTACACAATTTATTGCAATAAAAAAAGTAGGATCAACTCTCTTTTGAGATTGATCCTTAAATTTCAATTCTCATTTTGGAATCAGCCCTTAACTTCTGATTCCTTTCCTTTCGAGGTCGGTCCTTAACTTCCGAATCTTTTTTTTAGAACGATCCTTAACTTTTAATTCTCATTTCGGAGCTAGTCCTTAACTTCTGATTCCTTTCCTTTTGAGATCGGTCCTTAACTTCCGACTCTCTCTTGAGATTGATCCTCAACTTTCAATTCTCATTTTGGAATTAGTTTTTAACATATGATTCCTTTCCCTTCAAAATCAGTCCTTAATTTTTTATTCCTTTCCTTTCGAGATCGATTTTTAACTTCCGACTTTCTCTTGAGATTGATCCTTAACTTTTAATTCTCATTTTGAGGTAAGTCTTTAACTTATGATTCCATTCCCTTCGAGGTGGGTCCTTAAATTCTGACTCTCTTTTTGGAATCGATACCTAAATTTCAATTCCCACCCTAGGTTCAACACTTACATTCTGATTACCATCCTCTATAAATACTTGAAAGTTGATAACTCAACCCCACTCTCCAGTCCCCAGCGAGAGTTCCTACTTCTTGACTTCGATCAGATATTCACTTGTTAATTCGCCAGCGGAAACAAATAACACATACAATAAACCTTCTTCCAGATCTGTTGACCTAGAAGTTTATTGGTTTTGTTGATCTCGTCGGTCAATGCCAATATGTGTGGCGTGCTTGCCCCGCACACCACACCTATTGGGGGTCCATTTGTTGACCTCACTTTTGGTTGAGGTCTAGAAATTTAGTTTTTCCTCTTTAGTAGCCTAGGGTCTAGCCATAGGACTTTCCTGTTGACTATTCCTAGAAAACTAGAAAAGGAACCCTTACAATTAGAAGATCTACCCTCTTCTTTGCTCAACTTGAAGTTCCACATATTGGTCCTATCCTCTAGCACTTTATAGGTGGGGTCACTATGAGGGAGCTCAAGGAGAGTCCCCTTAGGACTGCCTGACCTTAGGGTTGACTCTGGGTGTTGGTCTAGGGCTAAGGCACTCACTTGCACTCACTCTCACCCACAATTACTAACAGCCTTAAACCCAAAATTTTCTAACTTTGGTCCCTTGATCCTTTGGAAGACTCATGTAGATTGTCCGCTAAACCTATTAGCCCCAAGCTAGGGCTTAAATAAGACCAATGCATGGAGGACCCAAATGGGGTTCCCATTGGTCCATAGCTCATTTATGGTGGTTAGTTCCCCAATTCTACCCATAATATTCAACTTGATCTTTTGCCCCTAAACTCCCCCAAAGTACCTAAATACCCTTGGGACCTTAAATTTGACAAAAATTCCCAAATTCACCCAAAGTACCCATAATGGTTCAAAAATCATTTTAAACCTTTTTAAGATACCCAAATTACACAAAACTACCCAAAAATTCCAAATTTACCGAAATACCCTCAAAATTGACAAAATTACAAAAAATACCCTTGGCACCCCAAACTTTCCCAAAACCTTCAAAATCACTCCAAATTTTACCAAAACCCATTTGGACCCCTCAATTGGACCCAATTTGATCATTTTTACCAAAACCACCAAATTGCCTTTAAAGGCCCAATTTACCCAAATTTACCTCAAATGTCCATCAATTTGGTCCCAATTTCCCCCAATTTGAATCCTAAACATAAATATACCTTCCATATGAACAATTTAAACCAAATCCAAGCTCAATTGGACCATGATTTGAGCTCAATTTTGATCTAGGTCAAAGCCCCAACTTTGGCCCTATGACTTGGTTCCACCAAATTGAACCTTATAGCCTACACAATTAGCCTCAATTTGAATCCTAAGCTCTTCATAACAGTACTACACATCAAACTTGACCTTTAATTGGCCTTGGTGAGGCCTCAATTTCTAATTTCAACAAAAATCCAAAAATTCCCAATTTTTTCCCAAATTGGCTGTCTCCAAATTCCTCCAAATTGATTGCCTTAGCCCCATAATTAGCACTCAATTTATGTTGAAAACTCTTAATTACATTCCTATTAACTATTTTCAACCATCAATCTGGACTTAGCCTAAACCAATCCCAATCTAGACTCAGGTCTAGCCCAACAAGCCCAAAGTGACTAAATTTTCGAAATCCTTCAAATTGAACCCCTAATTAAACTCAAAATCATTTGAATCTTGACCAAAAAAACTTTATTACAATCATCTACACAATGTTGATCAATTACATGGGCTTAAAGTCATGGCTAGCCTAACCCAAACCCACTTTAAGCCAAATTGACCCAATTGG
>NW_018251237.1:30044-35398 GCF_001263595.1 Phalaenopsis equestris | reverse complement strand
ACCTCCTGGCCCCCTCCCCTGGCCTTGTCAGCCGGCCTAGTGGCCGAAAAACACCAAAATCATGAGCCACCTCCAAAAATTTAAACCCAATTCAAACGTATAGGCCACCTCATCCCAATTAAAAATTAGAGCTTCTCTGCCCTCCACTTAAGCATCATTTTGCACCCCTCAATTGGGAATGGAAGCCACCCTAAGCCAATTTTATTTAAACCTCATCGACATGGACAATGAGAGAGAGCTGAAATTTTCTTAAGGAAACTCTGCTAAACTATCCTCAGAAACTCCCTAAGACCCCCTCAGTTTAAGCCAACCATTTTCCCCCACTGAGCTTCACTGTGGAAGCTCAATTTTGAGCTTGAATTCAATTTTGAGCTTGAATCAATTTTGAGCTTGAACTTTTTCCAAAAACTAGGAAAGATCTCTCCACACCTCCACAATGAATCAAACTTCAATTAACTACGCACACACCTTCCCCAGAGTGAAAGAAGTTGACTCCTCACAAAAGCCCCCTCTCAAACAGCCTCTAGTATGGACTTCAATCAACAACTAAAATTGAGCTTGGTAGAATTCATACATAGACCATTCACCAGGGCACAAGACTTCATCTTGAGGTTCGTTGGGACCAATCAAAGCTACCACAACCATCTGATTGATGCCTCCCCTCTCAGACAAAGGTATTGAACTCTAACCCTATTCCGAGCCTATTTTCACTATCAATACGTACTCACTGTATTTCATACCGTATAATCCATATATATAGGGTCATCTTGAATATATGAAGCTCTAAGAACAAACCCAATGAGATTTGGTTGAGTCTAGCGGGAGATCTTAAGGTTTGAGTGTGGACGGTTCTCGGGTTAGCCTATTTGGGGACGATGACGGTGAGCCGTCCAATCGTGCATTTATCTCATCAACGGACGAGATATAGCGGATGAACTCTTGATACGTGAATCGTAGGCCGCTTGGCATGCTAGGGTGGAAAGCGCGGCAAATGGGAGCCCACTGCGTCGCCATTTGGAGCTGCCTAGGATGAGGTGGCACTGCACATTTAAATAGAAAAATATGGATTTAAACTATTAAAAAAATGCTCCCTAACTTTAAAAATTCATATCTTGGTGTAGAAAAATCACAAAAATAAAATTAAATTACCCAGTGCTCAGTGAACAGAAGAGACCAATGTGGAAATGATTTGAAGTTTATTTGATACATATTTTATTTTTAATTAATTAAATATTATTTTGAGTCTTTTAATTCTCCATGCATGTAGACATTTTGCCATAGCTTGATATTTTGTTATGTTGTTGCCTTCTGTTGTTGCCTCTATCTTAGGGAACATTCTCTAATCTTTCCAAAGTCAGACAAGATATCTAGACAGAGATCCATTATTTTCAAGTTTATGTCTATTATTTACATAAATTAATCATAATAATTTGCATATTGCTTTGAAAAATTCAAGAAAATTTTGGAAGGTTTTCCATGACCAAAGAACCCTTTGAAAAATGTTTTATGGTCTAAATCATTAAGAGCACACCTAATTTCCACAAATCCTAAAATGTAATGAAAATTAATTTTGGGAAACACAAACATCTAAATGACTTGATTTTAAATCCCCATTGCAATTTGAAGTTCAGAGAACTCCCCAAACAAATTTTAAAATATTTGGAGCTCATTTGATAACTCAAACTGATTTTCTAAGTTAAATGATCTTTTTGACATTAAAATAATTTTTAATAATTAAAGTATAACTCAAAAAAATTATAAAAATTGGTTTTGGTAGTTCTATGTGCTTAGAGAAATTTTTTGAAAATAAAATTGTAAATAAAATAAAAACTTCTTTCTATAAGCCTATTATATATATATATATATATATATATATATATATTTAAATAAATAAAAATTAATAAAAATCACAAAATTGATAAAATTCATGGAAATATTCTAAATTATTTCCTTAGCACTTAAGAACAATTGCAATATTTTTTAAGTGAAAGATGTTGAATTTTAAAACTTAAAATAATTTTTAAAGGCTAAAAAATTGATTTTCACTTAAAAAATTTTAATAATTCAAAGAAAAATCAAAAGAATGTAAAATTTATTTCTATTGGTTCTTTGAACTCATACAAATTTAACAAAAATCTAAAACTTAATTTTTCACATTTAAAGTATTTTATAATTAATTAACACTCGAGAACTTAAAATAGATCTAATAATTCAAATAAAACTCAAAAAATCATGAATGTTGGCCCAAGTTTTTCTCTGGTCCAAGTTTACCTCCAGTAACAATTTCAATGGATTATGCTTGACCTTGGTCAAGTTGCTGAATTTTCTTTAAAAAATCTCATTCTTGCATATAAATAATTATATAAATTAAATTAAAACATGAAAAATCACATTTTCTCCGCTGATGTCTTAATTGACCCATGAGTGACGCGGGATGAAAATTCCAAAGTCATCTGAATTAAATTTAATGAATTATGAAGTTATGGAGCCTTAGGGGCAAAAGTGTAATTTTTGAAATTTAGCCTTAATTAACATTTAGGCTTAATTCAAGAAAGGGAAAAGGGAAACCTTTGATCTTAATTAACATATTTGGATGATTGAAACGCAATGAATTAATTCATAGAAACCAATCTGGCCTTTCTTTAGTTGAAAGATAAATGCATAAATTTTCTAATTCATTAAAATTTGGAAGTCTCTCAAATTAAATGATCCTAGACTTAGGGAAATGGTGTTGGGTGTTGATAACTCATTAATTTAATACCCCCATTTTGGATGTTCAAATAACATTCAAAAGTCTTGATGATGAATTATTATTACTTAGAAATCACTTTTAAAATGATTAAGACATTCACTGGGACCTTAATGGCTTAGAAGTGACTTAAGCTAAATCAAATTTGGTTAAATGAGGATTAGAAAATGATTGTAAATAAAAGTTGAACACCTTTGAAACACTAAAAGCCCACACTAGAACTAAAATTGGCTAAGTGTCTTAATAACACTAACTTGCCTCTTAAATAATTTTTGAAATTTAGCCTTAATTAACATTTAGTGATAAATGATAATAACCCTATTCTTAGGGATAATTCAAACACCACTGTTCATTGAACACTAGAAATATTTCGAGGATGGATTATTAAGCAACATAATAAGATTAAATGAGCACGAGACTTTTCACCAGGTGGTGAGAGGGAAGCATGAACCTGCTTCTTTCTCCAAACCTGTTGGTTATCTTTGAGGTCTACTAAACTTAATATGTCTTTCTTAACAAAGATCCTTAATCAAACTAATAGGGACCCACCAAGATATGAGTGAGGAGTTGGTAGATCACTAGAACCTTATTTTTCTCACTTCATATAAAATGCCCTTACATGCATTTTTGAGTTTCAGGTAGAGGAACGAGAAGACTCGTCAGTTAAGCTTCTATAGTTAACAGTAGCATCCTTTTTCTATACTTTCCATACTGTACTTTCATGCTTATAAACTTGCATGTTAAACAACGATGTCAACCTGCATGAAAACCAAAACTACTAGGAAAGCCATAAAACTAAAACTAAAACTAAAATCAACCAAGGTAAAATTCACCTCCACAACTTTCAAAATATAAGACAACTCAAAATTTAATCACAAACATCACCTAAAACAAAAATTGCAACTAAACTAAGAAGTCTCTATCAGCTGATTGAGAATCCCTAGGAGCAGGTAACCTACGACTACTAATGAGGCTTCCCACTTTCTAAATGAAAGTATGGAACTCATTAAGTCGAGTTTAGTAAATTCATTTGGACTAAGTAAATTTGATAGAAAATAGTGGTACTGGAATGAGGGAATCGTAGGATGTTAATCGGTGTCACTCTAGTCAACTTTAACATGCCCCCATAAATTTTTTAAAGAACTTTAACCATAGGGCCATCTGATTTGACATCATAACTTGACACCTTAGAAAACTTAAACTCATCATGACGAGGAGCTTGGAGCTAGCATGGTGGGCAGGACGACCATCTTTAACTGCAAAACCTATCTTCCCCGGCTAAACCATTCTAGCAAAAATCAGCCGCAATCCTGACATCTTCTCCTTTAAATTAATAGGGAGACATCAGTGAGTTTGAATTATTTATGAATTAGAACAAAATATAGTTCAATCAATATATATTTTCTCTTGGTAATATAGATGTAGGAAAGAACAAATACAATATGTGAGAGTAACATTTTTTCATTAAAAATTTTTAATGGTAAAGAAAAATTTATAAAATTTTTAAAAATTGGCACGATGAAATACCTAAATAGATTTCTCTTTAAAACTGAAGCCAAACAATAGGATAGATTGTGAAGTCACCGAGGTTCTCCTTCGGATCTGTGACATCCCCTAGTTCTTTCTCCTTTGGATTCTACAATAAATGTTCCAAATTTGAACTAATCCCTTTTCACACCTCTTTCTCCGATATCGTTGAAAAGTCCTATCCTTTGACCTCTTTTAAGATAATATTTCCTGATTTATCGAGAGTTTTCTTAGGTGAATTTGGTTATCTAAGATGTAATTAACTATAGGGGCTTGCCGTTATAGGAAGCTCGTACGAACCTAACTTAATATAAACCCTATTTAATTCTTCATATTAAATAGGGAAATTGTCGGCAAATAAAACAATTTTGCAAATGAAACAGATTTCATATAGTTCTTAGTTTATTTGCTCAAGTATCATCCTCAAGTCTTGTATTTATCCTTCGAGATATATATAGGATTTGAGGTACAGTGCTCTTTCATTTAAACTATGAAATGTTTTCTTATTTTTATAAACTATATGTACATATGTAAATTAAAATGTCCTTCCAAAAAGGGCGACGGGATTTTGGTTCCGGGGACCGAGAGCTTCTTACGGGCAACTCCCTCAACCAAAATAGTGCCCTCATATATGAATTTATATTAGGGAAGTAAAATTTGATTTTAGAAATGAGTAATAGAATTTAGTTGATGAGTAAGAAAGTTATTTGAAATTTTTATTAATGAAGAAAAACTATAAGTTAAAAGTTTTTAGTGTTGAAAATGATGAATATAAGTAACTAACTTTAGTAAGAAACATTGTATTTTTGCAAATTTTAGAAAATTAGACTTTATTTTTAATGCTTAAATTACTTTTATTAAAAATATTTTTCAAAGCTATTATTATATTTAAACACTGCCGTTGCCGGTCCCAAGCCTGGATGAGAAGAGTGGAGGGGTGCGTTAGGTAGTCGACAGCCAGGGTAAAACTTGTCGAAAAAATCATGACATGAATCCTTTTGATCATTGTGTAAGTGCTAGGGCGTCCCCTGGAAGCGACGCGCTGTATAGCCTGAATACAGTGAAAAGTGTGCAAGGG
>NW_018251237.1:26926-28462 GCF_001263595.1 Phalaenopsis equestris | reverse complement strand
TTATAGATATAATATAGTAAGTAAAATTATTCTTAATAAAAATTTTTAAGTGGAGATAATAAAATAACTAAATTCTAAATTTGGAAGACTTATAATATTTCTGAATTAGATAGGAACTTATATTTTCATCTTTCTTAACAGTAAAAATTTCTAAACTTTAAGTTGGTCTCATTTACTGAATTTTTTTTTTCTAAATTGAACTACTATATTTCTAAATCTAGATTTTAGTAACTCATAATGAAACTCATATACATATTATATATATTTAGTTTCTAAGAGATTTAAGTGTCACTTGAGGACAAGTAACATTATAAGTTTGGGAGATTTTGATATGCCTAAAGTATATAGTGTGTTTAGACACATTTTTATTCCTATTTTTGAGATATTGCATTTTAATGGAAGGTATTTTTGTGTTTTTCTTTCAGGTACAAGTAAAAAGGTGAAAAATGCTTATAGGACTGAACAAAGATCATATTTGGAGCAAATAGGTGAAAAATGTGCAAAAGTATTTTGGCGCCTAAGCGCCAGATCCGACACTTAAGTGCCAGTGGCAGTTACTGGATGAGTAAATTCTAATTTTGTGAATTTTGAGGAGGTTTCTGAGGCACCTATTGGCTTAATATGTGGTTACAACCACCATGGACAAAAATTCTTGCCAAAAGATGCATCTCTTAGGGAAATAAATCTAATCAAGACACATTTTGAAAAGATACCAAGGCACCTTTTGGAGAATTATAAAAGAAGGAAGATTGAGACTTTGAAAAGGGGTCATGAAAGTACTTGGAAAGTTTTGAAAGTTCTAAAATTGGGGAGTTAGTTGGAGAGATTTTCAGGCACCACATTTTTCCTTTTTATTTTAGTTTTATATTAAGAGTGTTGTAAAAGAGAAGAGATTCAAAGGAACTTCAAGAGTTTGCTGGAGGACTTGAGATAAATTTTTATCTTTTATTTTCGACTACTTTTTGTTTTAATTGAGACTTGTTGCTGATTTGAAAATGTTTTTTAATTTTAAACTAAAGTGTGGTTTTGTTTTTTCCATGGATTCTCAGTAGTTTTCCTTATCTTTCTTCTTAAAATGATAAGTAATTAAGTGTTGGATGGAATTTGTGGAGTGTATTGATCTTTAATGTTGGAAGAAGTTGTGATGATTTAAATCCATGTACTTCATTTACTTCTTGATATGGCCAATCTAGATATTAAAATTTGCTGTGCGAACATGTAAGAACCGTGCTAGTATTGTCTCAATTAACAATTGGAAAGAATCACATGAGGTTGTATGTGAGAATGTAATTCATATGATTGAGTGCAAAGAAATAGGGAAATATTCATTGAAGGGTGTAGAGTCTGATGACTTTAAAGTGACAAGTTAAAGCCCTTAACTTGGTTTATTGTTTTAGGTTCTACTACGAGATGTTAGCCCCTAGGTGGAGGGAATCAAGGGAATGCTAGAGTGAGAGCTAGTATTTTCCCTGCCTAGTCGATCTTCAGAACTATTCAAACTTAAATTAGCCAATGTTCTTTATAACATCTATAGTT
>NW_018251237.1:20316-26464 GCF_001263595.1 Phalaenopsis equestris | reverse complement strand
AAATATAAGTGAAAATATAATCAGAATTATTGTTATTCGATTGCATATAAGCAGTTTCGGGGATCATGTATCCATTGCAACGAGGTTATCTTAAACAATATCCTGACACCAGATATCACATACTCTATTTCAAGGCACATTCTTCTTGGAGCTTATTTTACTGTGGTCATATCTTTATCCATACCGAGCTTATGAACCATGAACTGCCACTTCTGCTGACAGCTCTGACATTTCATCATAACTCCATGCGAAGCAATCTTTGAATTTTATTAACAGTTTGATCAATCCTACAGATTCTTCATCGTTGAGTAGAGAACTTATAAATATGGGTTGAATTTCCGTCCTAAGGTTAATTTCCATCAATTCATCAACAGTTGACTAGATTTTTTCCTCAAACGCTGGCGGAGTGTCTTCTATCAGATGATCGGTAGAGTCATCCTCCACATCAAGGCAATCCTCTTCCGATTCTCTAGTAACAACCATGCAAAATTCTGAATCATCCACTGGTCTGACTGTACTAAAAACGAGACCCTCTTTCAAGTTAGGAGTGCGACTTTTAATATTTGATAATTTTTCAAAAAGTTGTAACATATCTTTTGGCATTTATTTTGGCAAATGCCCCTATTGAATTAACTTTTGTACACAAGGAAAAAAGTAACCAAAACGTAATTCCATTAACTCATTAGGATTCTCATCCAAATTTATATGATTTTCAAGATTAGTAGAAGTAGAAGCACAATAAAACTTGATCGGCTTCGAACCAAAGATACAGACTTCCTTGACCTCTAAACTCTAGACTTTTTTAAGAAGAATTGGAGTAAGGCTCATGCGTTCACGTAGTGATTTATCCGATCATAGATTGTCTCATATTCTCTTTTCTTTGTATCTTCTAAGAATATCTTATACTTCGTTTCTTCTATTTTGTCATCATTATTTCATCTTCGGAACTTTCTTCATCATCAATGCTGATGGTAAGACTAGTCCGTTCAATAATTAAATTTGTTCTTCCTAGTCCACTTCCCCATCCTCAACCTTGGGTGTGCGAACTAAAAGAACCCTCACCAACTTATTGTGAAAGAGTGGTGAAATATTGCTGAAGCAGAGTTGAATAGCCTTGCCATTGTAATTATTTTAAATCTTCACTCTTATTTGTCACAATTTCATGAGAGAAGACAATTTTCTTCATAGGCGCGTAGTAGGCAGCATCTTCGTGAATGCTAACTTCATGAACTGAAAATTGCTGTAAATCCCCCTTGATGTTGATGCAATGTCCTTGTCCTACTCCTTGATGCAATGTCCTTGTCCTACTTTGTAGTACTTAATGCATTGGTAACCATACAACAAAACCATGTTGTGTTCATGAATCCATGGTCGACCTAGTAGAGCGTTAAAAGGGGTCTCGGCGTCGATGATATGGAATTTAGCAGTTATTACTAGTTCTCTAACTTTCATAAGTAATGTGATGGATCCAATGGCTTTCTCTCCCTTTTGGTTGAATCCTCTTAGCATCATTTTATCGGTCGTAAGTTCCTGGGCTTCAATGTCTACATAGGCCAATGTCCGTAGGCTCATCAAGTTGAGGGATGCTTTAGGATCTACTATAACTTTAGACAACACAAATCTTCGGATGTTAACAGAGATATAGAGTGGGCGGTTATGGTCGGCAGTACCGAGCGGCAAGTCTTCATCTGTAAAAGTCACCCCAGGCTATTCTTTCAAAAGGCAAACTTCATCGGAGGATGTTTTGGCCAATTGAGCTAAACAAATCTCTTGGTAAGTAAAGCTTTAACAAGAGACTATCTCATCTCCTTTGACAAACAAGATTAGAGAATCATAGATGCTTAGTTTGGTCGGCAACTTCCTAAGATGAGCTAGCAAGTTGTAATCCACTTTGTATGATCCTCCAATTTTCTCTTGGTTATGTGGTTCTTCGACTAGAGGAGGTGGAGGTAGCTCTTCTCGAGTAACTATTTGCTTTCCTTTATCTGTAAGAGCTATTCTTGGGGTTAATACTCTCCCGCTCCTTAAGTTCACTTCTGTAATTTCTTCTTCTTGAGATATCATTGTCGAATCTTTCGGTGTTTCTTATTTATTGGAAAGATCTAAGTTGATGGAAAGTTGTGCACCATGTCGCTCAAGGATTGGTTCCTCACTATCGGTGCTATCGTAAGCAGTATTGTCGATGTCTCCTTCGGTCTTGTTAGCGAGTTCATCAAACTCAAGTACGATTTGAGGATCGGTTTGAGAATCAAGATCAAAGTTAGATTGGTCATAATCAATTAAATTATCACTAGAAATAGTTAAAATGTAGTTGAAATCATAATCATTATACTTGTAAGACCTTGGAGGGGTAAAAAGATAATCATACAAAGTCAGGGGTTCGAGGATTTTCTTCCCCGAATCTGAGAATACTAATCTAGCAGAGGCATCCCCTATCCTACCCACCGTGACATCAGTCTTCGTGGTGGTATTCTACTTCTTCTTCTTTGACGATGATGAATCTTCGGGTGAAATCATCATCTCGGGCTTGGTAGGCAGAATACTTTGAACGGAAGCTTGATTTGAAGCGAACTGGGTCTAGTTCAGTACCATCTTGGATGATTTGTCCAGACTGTACTTCATCCATAATTTCTAGTATAAAGATCAATCGAAGAGACTGGCTCTGCCAAAATCATATTTATGGAACCTTTTTCAGGTTCTTTTAAATATTCTTTTAGGATCGTTATATTCCCTTCTTTATGATTCCACTCGGGCCAACCTCTTCGGGTTTCTTTGGATCTAGTAATTTGAACTCATGCTTCTTCATCAGACTTCTGAACATTTTGGGTACAGCTTTGTCTTTAAAGGAATACACCACTTTCCTACGTTCTGCAATGGACATTTTCTTATTCTCTGTTCAGTATGATCCTCCTTTAGGGTGTTACTGGCCAAGGTGGCCATATAGGTTTGGCTGGGTGTCTGTTGTTGAGCTTGCTGCGATGATGACTGACGAGAATTTTCTGCATGTATCTTCATTGGTTGTTTTCATTTATCGACTGTTGCCACTTTTTTAGACTTCTTTTCAAATACTCTAGTCATCTTGGACTTCTCAAACTTCTTATGAGAATCCATATGTTTGACTTCTTCTTGAAGAATGTTAGCTTTGCTGAGTAGCTTCTCGAAGGATTTAATGGTGAGTCCCTTGAGCATGAAAGCTACTGGCTCATGAATGGTCTTGAGTAAAATCTCAATCGCATGATGTTCCTGTAGATGAGGTTCACATTTCATGCTAAGGTTTCTCCACCTAAAAATATAGTTCTTCAAAGTCTCGTTAGGCTTTTGCTTCTCTACTATAAGATCTCCAATAGACAATAGACGCACGATGTTGCGCTCCGACAAATCTTTTTATGAACAACTATTCTAGCTCAACAAATGTCTTAACTGATCCATTGAGTAATTCAATATACCAATCAAAAGCAATTCCTGATAGACTCCCGATGAACTGTCAGAAGATCAAAGCTTTGTTACCTTCAGTATTGCCACAACTGGCTCAAAAATGTGCTATATGTTGTCTGAGATTTCTAGTCCCATGAATTATCTTAAATTTTTATGCCCTTAAGGTAGGGTGTGGTATCAAACTCCTCTGAGTAAGGTATAACCTTCAAATTCTTGCACCACCCTTAGATTGGGTTAAGGCCTCCCAAACTTGCTCGACCATTTGCTTAAATTCCTTTTATGGCATGTCGCCTGATGGAGAATCATTCTTTTATTGATCATCTCTATTTGCTGAGGTGACTTCTCTCCTTTCATCTGTGATGTGTATAATCTCCAGTTAATTGACTTCTGGTGAGACTAACTGTGGTGGTTGAGATTGTCCCTAAACTGTGGCCATGACGGTCCTGGCAACAACCATCTCTTCCATTCTTTTCTTCATTTGGCTGATTTGTTCATCTCTTAAGAAAACATTCCTACGCAGCTCATCTATGACATTCTCTTTGAGTAGAGGTTGAGCATCGCGCGCAGATGCCGCGACTCTGGTCTTGATGACATGGATATCCATGAAATCTTCCTCGAGGTAATCTTTAAAGTAATTAAAATCTTCATCATCATCAAAGAAAACTCCATGTTCTCGAGCCAGCTCAAAAATCTCGACTGTGAGCTTTTGACCTTTTCTTTGATTATTAATTCTTGTAACATTTTGAGATCTGGAGGACTTGACTAGACATCCTCTGATTGTTCCTCCATCTCGCTAGCAATTGTTGCGACAATGTCAGATACTTTGGATCCTAGCTTCATTCCATGGTCCTGCCCTACGGGCTTGCTGAACTATATCGGTATGAAAACCTTGTGTATCCATTACCTTTTCTTTGACGGTGATGTCTCTAGACAGAGTGTCTCAGTAGGAACATTGGCAAGTCAAGGAGAAGTATACACCCTATGGTGCGGACTAGATTTGGTACTCGGTAACCTCTTCATCTTATCGTTCAGAATTTTAAGAATATCCTTGTGAACGGTAGTTGGTAGAATTTTTGGACCCACACGCGACTTAACTTGTCAACGGCCCGTAACCCTAGTGGTAATAGAATGAGTAGTAACAATGGTTGTATCAACTCTGCTCCCAAGGCAGAACCAAATGAGAATGCGAGCAGGTAAAGCTTCAATTGATTTTTGGGAGCGTCTGACATATTTGACATCCTTTAGAATTTCTTTCTTCATGCTAGGGGATACTGCATGTCCCACTACTGCACATCTCACTCATTTGAATAACTCACCAACTGAACAACCTTCTTTGGCAGCTAATTTCTAAAAAAACTGAACTGACTCGGGTGATAGGAGAAGTCTTCTTTCTCTCTCCATCATGTTCATGAGGTGTCGGTAAAGTAGCAGGGATCTTTTGAATACTTTCATACCGATTAGTATCCATTAAGGGATGGAACCTACTCCCTCGCAGAAGTTGATAGCTCTCCGGTAATCCTTACTCATCCTAATGAGGGACTTCATCAACAACTACTTCCTTAGAAATTTGGGCTTTAGTAGGCCTCCGAACCTTCTTGTTGTAGTTTCTCCTTTAGGTTCAGGTTAACGGTGCTGTCCTCAAACTCGATTCGATTTTAAACACTGAAGGCGCGACAATCAATCCGGGAACCTACTCCCTTACAGAAGTTGATAGCTCTCCGGTAATCCTTACTCATCCTGACGAGGGACTTCATCAACAGCTACTTCCTTAGAAATTTGGGCTTTAGTAGGCCTCCGAACCTTCTTGTTGCAGTTTCTCCTTTAGGTTCAGGTTAACGGTGCTCTCCTCAAACTCAATTCGATTTTAAACACTGAAGGCGCGACAACCAATCCTGGCTCTGAACTTGATGGTGGGAGCGACATTGCAAGCGTCACAGCTCATCGACAGGTTGCCGAAAAAAGGGAGCGTTGGGAATGCCATTGCAGCAGCTTCAAAAAGAAAGCTCCGGGGTTAGCTATTTGGTCAATGCCTCGTAATCTTAGTGTGGGCACTTAAAAATTAATAGAGGTTGATCTGTGAGCGGCGAATTTCATTATGACAAATGCGGCTTTCCCAAGAATGACCTTGAGAAAGGATGACCTCGAGCTCTTCAAATCTGGCTCCGAACTTGATGGTGGGAGCGACATTGCAAGCATCACAGCTCATCGGCATGACACAATCCGATTAAATTTGCAAAATAACAAATCAAACTCGAAAGGGAAAAAGGTACAGTTTGGGACCCAATGTAGGACCAACTTAACAAAGCACAATGCCTAAGCGGAACTAGTCCACCAACACACCTATTGGGGGTACGACCCCACACGAAGATCAAAAAGTCCTTAATGGCCTCATGAACCTCCTTGTTCAAAGGTGATTGAACAGATAGATTTGAAGTCCAAAAGGGTTGACCGTACTCACTCAAGAAAGAAATGGCTAAAGCAGGCCAACGGAAGAAAGTTAATCTGGTCTAAGCGGGACATGGACACATTACTGATATATGAAGATAATATTTCCTGATCAATATGAAGAGAAAAGTTATACCCTAATGGAGTTGCCAGAAGCTCTCAGCACTATTTTAGTTAAGGAGATGCCCGTTGGAAGTTGTCGGCCGCCAGAGTCAAAATCACATCGCCCGCTTTGGAAAGGCATTTAATTTACATATATATATATATA
>NW_018251237.1:1162-20211 GCF_001263595.1 Phalaenopsis equestris | reverse complement strand
AAAAGGTTATTTTTTACACATATATATATATATATATATATATAGAAGTTTACAAAATAATAAAATCAAACCAACCCCATATTTTTCATAGTTTAAATGAAAGAGCACTATACGTTAAATCCTGTTTCTATCACAAAAGGATAAAGATAAGACTTGAGGATGAGGTTCGATCAAATAAACTAAAAAATAAATGACATCCATTTGGTCTGCAAAATCATTTTATTTGCCGACAAGTTCACCTTATTAATGCGAAGAATTAAATAGGGTTTATATTAAGCTAGGTTCGAAAAAGCTTCTTATAAGGGCAAACCCCTATATTTAAGTAGATCTTAGATAACCAAAATCCCCTAAGAAAACTCTCTCTAAAAATCAAGAAATATTGTATTCAAAGAGGTTAAAAGGATAAGACATTTCAATGAAATCGGACAACGAGGTGCGAAAGGGGAATGACTCAAATTTGGAACATTTATTATGGAATTCAAAGGAGGAAAGACTAAGGGATGTCATAGATCCATAGGAGAACTTCAGTGACTTCCCAAGCTATCCTAAATTTTGGTTTCAATTTTTAGGAGCAATATTTAAATGTTTTGTCCTGTCAATTTTATTAGTTTAGTTCTTATATTTATGTGAAAAAATCGCACAGATGGCTTGGAAGATGTGAGGATTTAGGTCATGATGAATGACAACTTTGGAATCTTAAGACGAATTAGGGCTTATATTGTACGACAGAGTCATACAAAGGCCTAAATATAAGGTTGATGATTTATGTTGCATAACTAAACAACCTTGAAATCCTACGGCTTGTTGTTTAAATCTAAGAAAAGATGTGTTGTTGTAGATCCTCTTGTTGTTGGAGATGGTTGTCTTACCTACAATGCTAACTCTAAGCTCCTTGTCATGAAGAGTTTAATTTTTCTTATGTATCAAGTTATAATGTCAAATCAGATGTCCCTAAGGTTATGGTCATTTAAATATCATGGGGCATAGAGCCGCACCGGTTAGGATCCTACGGTTCCCTCGTTTCGGTATCACTATTTTCTTTCAGATTCACTTAGTCCAAATGAATCTACTAAACTCAACTTGATGAGTTCCATACTTTAATTTGGACCATGGAAAGCCTCGTTATCAACCATAGGTTACGACCTCCGAGGGATTCCCGCTCATCCGATAGAGACGTCTTAATTTAGCTGCAATTTTTGTTTTGTGATGATTGTAATTAAATTTTAAGTTATTTTATATTTTGATTGTTGTGACGGTGAATTTTATCTTAGTTGATTTTTGTTTTGGTTTTGGCTTTACGATTATCCTAGCAGTTTTGGTTTTCTTGCAGGGTGTCATCATTTCTTAACCATGCAAGTTTTATAAGTATAAAAATATAGTGTAGAAAGTACAAGAAAAGATGGTACTATAAACTTTAAACTGTAAAAGCGTACCTGGTGAGTCGTCTCTTTCCACCACTTGAATGGTTAGTACTGGCAAGGAATGTATATATTATTGTAAGGAACTCAAATTGCAAGAGTAGATGAAGGTTTAGCTACCAAACCTCAGGCTATGATTTTGTTGGATCATGGAAGACCCTGGTGGATAAGTTTAGAATAAAATATGACAAGTTCAATTTGCTCTTCAAAATATCCAGAAGGTTTCAAAGTGTTTAAGGAATGACCTTAAAATACTATGAGGCTCTCTTAAATTATTTTGAGTTCATTTTGAACTTATCATTATTGTCTCATCAATCATCCAAGGTTAAGTTTGACTACCCCATTGCTCGATGAAAATTGACAATTTAATTATCCCAAGAATAGGATACTCGATTAGTCAATTAATATTTCATTTAAGA
This sequence comes from Phalaenopsis equestris, assembly GCF_001263595.1. Taxonomy (NCBI): domain Eukaryota; kingdom Viridiplantae; phylum Streptophyta; class Magnoliopsida; order Asparagales; family Orchidaceae; genus Phalaenopsis; species Phalaenopsis equestris. The sequence continues at coordinate 18,374 of NW_018251237.1, read as the reverse complement.
GTTATGTGAGTGGGTGCCCCTAAGGCAAGTCTAAGTCATTTAAGATTATGGTACCCACAATTAAGGTCAGACTTGTAGTGTTTAAAGATGTTAAACACCAATTATGTTCTTCTAAATCTGATCAGTTGAGTTTAGACATTGAGCCTAGGTCACTACTAAGCCTTTAACAATCATGATATCTGAAATGGTGATTATCAAAATTTTGATTTAAGTGGTATATATTCTTAATGAAATATCATATCATCCTCAATTTGGAAATTGATTTAAGTAAATTATCATCTTTCTGGTTTAAGCCCATTACTTAAGAATCATTTGATCTTAGTTGACTTCGGAGTCATGAAAATTAGGAGGATTATGATTTTTTTGATGTTGTGCAAAGGTAGTGAGTGGGTTTCTACCTTTTAATCCCATTGTATTTCAATCATCCAAACATGTTTATTAAGATCAAAATTACCAATTTTCCCTTTGTTTATCCTAAATTTTGATTAAGGCACCAATGTCTGAAATTACCACTTTGCCCTTGGGGCACTTCACCTCATAACTCTTTAAACACAACTCAAATGACTTTGAGGGTTTAGAGTGTCATATCCAAGAGGTATCTATAATGTTTAAGGGAGAATATGTGGCCCTCTCAAAATTTAATTAAATTATTTATTTAAATTTATAAAATACAAGTTTTTGAAATTAATGTATTTAATTTTTCAAAATATAGTTTTTATTCATGAGGAAGTTATTAAAGGTTTCCTTAGGTCAGAGAAATATTTAGAAAAAATTTCATGACCTTTTGAATAAAATTAATTATAATTATTTTAACGGGAAAATTAGGAAAAACCACTTTTAAGCCTTTAAAATTTATTTTTGACTTTGGACAATTAGGAAAATATTTTAATGAGACCCAAGTGATCAGGGAGTAATCAGACACATTTTGAAGTATTTTGAAATTTTAGGATTTTTAATTATTTTAATTATTTTGAATCCAAAATGAAGCTAAAAAATTTTGTACTTTACAAAAAATAACTTTTATTTTTTCTAAGTGCCCCTGATCACAACGAACTCAGAAAACCCTTTTTCAAAATTTTCCCAAGTGTATTTAAATTATTATAATTATTTTTGTATAAAAATACAAGATATTTTAGAAAATCAACTTTAGTGCTTGGACTTAGTCAAATAATTTTCAAATATTTACATTGTATAAACATGATTTTTATGAACAATGTGAGATTGATTTTGTCAGTTTTTTATAAGTGTTTAATTTACATGAATTAATACAAAATATTTGCATTTAATTAAATATAGAAATTCACAAGGTAATTCAAAACATCATGATATTTTTCCTAGACTTCTATGACCACAAGAAACCTACTGAAATTATTCCCATAATTTTACAAGTGATAGTTTGATTTATATAACTAAAATAAGCCAATTGGTCATCTTAGCTTAGAAATTAGGGCTAGAAGCATAAATACGGCTTTTGATCTTGGAAAAATGAGAGGACAGCCCCTCTATGACAGGGAATGAACCCTAAAAATTTCAAGTCATGGTGAGCCATATTTAATCATGGAGAATTAAAATACCATAGAGGGTATTTAATTCATTAAAAATCATAATTTTGAAATATAATTTTTAATTTTAGTCTACATTTTTCTCCTTTGTTCACAGAGCAAGATGATATTTTTCTTTTATTTTTTTATTTTTATTTAGAAAGATATGGATTTTTGAAGTTTAGGTATTTAAAATAATTCAAAAATCCCTAATTTTCTACTTATTCTGTGTGGCGCTGACTGAATCCTATGCGTCTATGCAAGAACACACAACGCTCTACCATTTGATGCTACCATCCCCCTCAACTGCCACACGGACCGCACTTTATGCACCAAGAGCCTGTCCGGCTTGATCTCCTCCATGCATTGAATAGACGTGCGATCGGACGACTCTCCATTATCATCCTCAAGTGTCCTAACCCATGATCCGTTCATAGTAAAACCTTAAAATCATCATGTAGACTCAACCAAATTGCATGGGAGCTGCTCTTAAACCTTCATCTAATCGAGACGAGCATATCTATACAACTTATACGGTATGAAATACAATAAATACTTATGAAGAGTCGAAACAAGCTCAATTTAGAGTTAGAGTTCAATACCATTATCTGTCAATACCTTTATCTAAGAGGGGAGGCCTCAACTAGATGGTTGTGGTAGCTTCGATTGCGATCAACAAACCTCCTGATGAAGTCTTAAGCCTTGGTGAATTGTCTAGGTATGAATTCGATCAAGGTGATTTGGATAAAAATTGAGCTCCAAGCATGAGTCAATTAGGACTGGATTTGGTTTGGATTGGTCATATGAAAGGTGAATTTGAGTTTAGATTTGAAATTACGTAGGATTTGAGCCCAATTTATGGACATTTGGGATGAATTTAGGGAAATTGGGCCCTTAACAAAAATTTGGGGGTTTTGGTCAAGATGATCAAAGTGGCTAAATTGTGTTCAATTGGAGAGTCCAAATTAGTTTTGCAAACATTTGTAGTGATTTTGGAAGTTTTTGAAAAGTTCGGGATGCCAAAGGTATTTTTGTAATTTTGGCAATTTTGGGGATATTTTGGTAAATTTGGAATTTTTGGGTAATTTGGGTATTTTCAAATAGTTTGAAATGATTTTTGAAAAAAATTGGGTATTTTGAATGAATTGGAGGATTTTGACCAAATTTAGGGTTTCAAGCGTATTTAAGTAATTTGCGTGGATTTAGGGGTAAAAGGCCAAGTTGGACGTTTTGGTAGAATTGGGGTGCCAACCACCCTATATGAGCTATAAACCAATGAAATCCCCACTTGGATCCTTTATACCCATATTTGGCATAAACAGCTAAACCCTAGCCTAAGGCTAGTGGGTCTAGGGGACCATCTACATGAGTCTCCTAAAAGGTCAAGGGATCAAAGTCAACAATTTTGTGTTTAGGATTGTGAGTAAAATACTTATGAAGAGTCGAAACAAGCTCAATTTAGAGTTAGAGTTCAATACCTTTATCTAAGAGGGGAGGCCTCAACTAGATGGTTGTGGTAGCTTCGATTGCGATCAACAAACCTCCTGATGAAGTCTTAAGCCTTGGTGAATTGTCTAGGTATGAATTCGATCAAGGTGATTTGGATAAAAATTGAGCTCCAAGCATGAGTCAATTAGGACTGGATTTGGTTTGGATTGGTCATATGAAAGGTGAATTTGAGTTTAGATTTGAAATTACGTAGGATTTGAGCCCAATTTATGGACATTTGGGATGAATTTGGGGAAATTGGGCCCTTAACGAAAATTTGGGGGTTTTGGTCAAGATGATCAAATTGGCTAAATTGTGTTCAATTGGAGAGTCCAAATTAGTTTTGCAAACATTTGTAGTGATTTTGGAAGTTTTCGAAAAGTTTGGGATGCCAAAGGTATTTTTGTAATTTTGGCAATTTTGGGGATATTTTGGTAAATTTGGAACTTTTGGGTAATTTGGGTATTTTCAAATAGTTTGAAATGATTTTTGAAAAAAATTGGGTATTTTGAATGAATTGGAGGATTTTGACCAAATTTAGGGTTTCAAGCGTATTTAAGTAATTTGCGTGGATTTAGGGGTAAAAGGCCAAGTTGGACGTTTTGGTAGAATTGGGGTGCCAACCACCCTATATGAGCTATAAACCAATGAAATCCCCACTTGGATCCTTTATATACTGGTCCTAGCTAAACCCTAGCCTAAGGCTAGTTTTAGGATTGTGAGTGATTGTGGGTGATAGTGAGTGCAAGTGACAAGGGATCAAAGTCAACAATTTTGGGTTTTATGATTGTGAGTGATTGTGGGTTATAGTGAGTGCAAGTGAGTGAACTAGCTCCAGACCAACACTCAAAGTCAACCCTAAGGTCAAGCAATCCTATAGGGACTCTCTTTGAGATCCCTCATACTCACCCCACCTACTAAGTGCTAGAGGTCAGGACCATTATGTGGAACTTCAAGTTGAGCAAGGAAGAGTTCAGAGTTTCTAATGGTGAGTATTCCTTTCTAGTTTTCTAGGAATAGTCAATAGAAAAGTCCTATGGCTAGAACCTGAGCTACTAAATGTTAAATTAGTTTAGCCAACTTTTGTTTTGTTGTTTTATTTTTGATTAAATTTTGAGTTAACTTATATTTTGACTGTTGTGGAAGTGGACTTTATCTTGTTTTGATTTTTTAATTTTGGTTTTAATTTTAGTTTTGTGGTCATCCTAAAAGTTTCAATTTTTATCTTGTTTTGATTTTTTAATTTTGGTTTTAGTTTTAGTTCTGTGGTTATCCTAAAAGTTTCAATTTCAACATGTAGGGTGACCTTGTTGCTTAACATCCAAGTTTACAGGTAGGAAGTGAGAGGCCCGAAAAGGTAAATAAAAGTAAATTGCAATGCAGTAACATAACAGTGTCTCTTTCGATTCTTCTCGTTCCTCTACCTGAAAGGTCAATACTTGCATAGCATATATATAATTTTACAGGAATTAAAACATGCTTGTAGGAAAAGTAGAGAACACAGGTTTGAGGTGTGTCACCAAATCCTATCTCATACTCTAATAGGTCCAATTTATTCATCTGTGGGGATGATTCCACAAGCAAATTATAATATGTTCATGTGCTCTTTGAGATTTCTAAAGGATCATGAAATGGTCCTCGGTAATGACCTAGAGATTTCATAGTCACTTGAATCATCAAGAGTTCATTTTGGTTTTATTATGTTTGCTATGTGGTTCACCCAATTTATAACCTTATGCACAATGATCCTTGATGTTCTTATTATCCCTTTAAGTAGGGTAATTATCATTTGATGATAGAATATATGGTTAAAGGCCCTTAGGGGAATCTTGGGATTAATTAAGAAACTTTGCTGGTTTGATTTTCAAAGAAGGGCCTGTAGTGTTTTAAAAATGTTTGAAATTAATTATATGTCATTTTCTAAACCTTATGAGACAAGATTTTAAAACTTAATGGGTAGATTTGTAATTTTTATGAAAATTTAAATATTTATATTTCCATTCCTTATCAAGAATCATAGATCAATTTTAAAACCATTAATTGGGGTTTTAAATTACTGGATTATGATCTTCCAATTTCAAACCCCCAACCTCAATATCTTCTAATTTAACTACTCCTTCAAATTTCATCGATTTAAGAAATTAAAAATTTATCCTTAATGATACCAAAGTGAGATTGGTTGCTAACAATTTTCCTTTTCATGTTTCAAACATCAAGTCATGCCAATTAAGATCTTTTATTACCCATTTACCTTTTGGTTTGGCCTAAATATCAATTAAAGCTTAAATTCCAAAATTTCCCTTTTGCCCTTAAAGCCTTAACACCTCATAATTCATCAAATTAAACCCAAATGACTTTAAAATTTTTATGTTACCACACTCATGGGTTAATTAAAACATCAGGAGAAAATCTGATTTTTCTGAATTTATTTAATTATATAATTATTTGATTGCAAAAATAGGGATTTTTGATGAAAATTTAATAACTCAACCAAAACAAAACCTATGTCCTTAAGCAAAATACTGGAGGTGCACCTAGATTAGAGGACCACTTGGACCAATTTACATGATTTTTAGAGGTTTTATTTATTTACTAGAATTATTTGTTTGTTTAAGTATTAAATAAATATAAAATATTATTTAAGTGTAGAATTACATTTTATATTTTTTTTTAAATTTCTCTAAGGTTAGGAAACCCAGTGAAACAAAATTCATGTTCTTATGGTTTATATTTTAATTATTGGAATTGTTTTAGTGAAAAATTAAAGAAAATTTATTTTAAGCATTTAAATATTAATATCTTCACTTAGAAAATTAGAAGAATTATTTTAATAGGTCTCGAGTGATTAGTAAGCCAAATTTAATATTTTAGTGTGTTTTTACATTCTTACAATTTTTATGATTTTTAATTATTTTTTTATTATTTAAATATTTAAAAATGGCTTAAAAATGAAATATTTATTTTAATTCCACTTTTATTTTTCTTAGGTTCCTCTGGTTTCAAGGAGCTCCCAAAACCAATTTGAAGATTTTTTGAGTTATATTATAATTATTATAATTATTTTAGTGCCAAAAATGCAATTTCATGTAGTTAATCCATTTTAGTGGTTAAATTAATTCTAATTGACTTGAAATTTTTTTTGGGAACCTCCTCTAACATTAAATTACATTGGAAAGTAGTTTTTGTGACATTTACTTTTATATTTTTTCCAATGTAATTATATTTCATTTTTAGGGTTTAATGACAATTAGGGTTATTTTTAATGTGTTAAACCATATTATATTTTACCTAGGTTCCACTGACCACAATGAACCTAACAAAACAACTTTTTAATTTTTATGATGAATATTAAAATTTTAATAATTATTTTACCAAATTAGACATGGCATGCTTGAAAAGTTGAGATCTTTGCTTAGAGACCTCCCCTGACCTTAAAAAATTAGGGAAGATCTGTCATGACAGAGAGATCAAAAGCCCCAAAAAATCAAGTTATGGTGAAGTGTCCATGCAAATGGAGAATTCAAATAAGGAATACACTATTTAATTAATTAAAAACCACACATGCATCAAACAGACATGAAACCATTTTCACATTATTCTCCTCTATTCACTAAGCATGGGGGTATTTTTATTTTATTTTTATGATTTTTCTATGAAAAGATATGGATTTTTGAAGTACTAGTCATTTAAAAAAATTTAAAAATCTTGATTTATTTACTTATCAAGCTCAGTGCTAGCGCTTCATAGGTAGCTCTGAACTGCGCAAGCCTCTGCTTCTGATTTGGCGCCACCAACTGAGTCAGCCCGTTGTTCACGTAGTGAGACTTTATCTAACGCTATTGACCTGACTTTCAGTTGAGGTTTAGTTTTTCTAATTGAATATTCCTAGAAAACTAGAAAAGGATCCCTCACTTTTAGATACTCTAAACTCTTCTGTGCTCAACTTGAAATTCCATATACTGTCCTAACCTCTAGCACTTAGTAGGTGGGGCCACTATAGAGGAAGCTCAAGGGGAGTACTCAGAGGACTTCTTGGCCTTAAGGTTGACACTGGGTGTTGGTCTGGAGCTAGCTCACTCACTTGAACTCACTTGCACCCGCTTTCACTCACAACCCTAAAACCTAGATTTGGTGACTTTAATCCCTTAATCTTTTGGGAAACTCATGTAGATGATCCCCTAGACCCACTGACCCTAGGCTAAGGTTTAGCTAAGACCAATACATAGAGGACCCAAATGGGGATTTCATTGGTCCATAGCTCATATAGGGTGGTTGGCACCTCACTTTCACCAAAATACCAAACTTAGCCCTTTGCCCCCAAATCCCACCAAATTGCCTAAATGCACTTGAAACCTTAAATTTGTCCAAATATCCCAAATTCATCCAAAATACCCAAACTTATTCAAACATCATCTTAAACCATTTGAAACCACCGAAATTGCCCAAAACCTCACAAGATTACCAAAATAACCCTTAAATTGACAACATTACAAAAATACCCTTGGTAGCCCAAACTTTCCTAAAACCCTCAAAATCATTTCAAATATCCCTAAAACCAATTTTTACTCTTTAATTGAACCCAATTTGACCAATTTGACCATTTTGACCAAAACCCCCAAATTTTCTTTAAGGCCTAATTTCTCCAAATTCACCTCACATACCCATCTATTTGCCCCAATACTCCCCAAATTCAATTCTAAACTCAGATTCATCTTTCATATGATCAATTAAGATAAAATTCAAGCCTAATTAACCAAATCCAAGCTTAATTGGTCCATTTTTTTGGCCCAATTTTGATCTAAGTCAAACCCCCAATTTTGACCCCATGACTTAATCTCACCAAATTGAACCATATGATCCACTCAATTGAACCAATTTGAATCCTAAATTCTTCCTAACAATCCTACACATTAAATTGAACCTTCCATTGGCCTTGTTCAAGCCTCAATTTTACTCAATTTCAACCCACATTTAAAATACCCAAATTTTGCCCCAAATTGGCTGTCTCCAAATTCTACCAAATTGAATGCCCTAACCCCAAAATTGACACCCAATTTATGTTGAAAACTCTTTATGACATTCCCCTAGACCATTTTGAACCATCAATTTTGACCTGACCCAACCCTAGCCTAACCTAAACCTAAGTCTAACCCAAAAGCCCAAACTTGACCAAATGCCCAAAATCCTCAAAATTAAACCTCCAAACCAATTCAAAATCACTCCAAATCATTTATAAAATACTCATGATAATAATATACACAATATTTATCAATCAATTGGGTTCAATGTCATGGCTAGCCTAACCCAAACCCAACTTCTAGCCATTTTGACCCAAATTAAACCCCCTCACCAAAATTGACTTAGCCATGCCAAAGTCACCAAATTAATGTCCCCACAGCCACTATTTGGACTCTATTAACCAACCTAAACCCACCTAAACCACTTATGTGAGCTATGGACCAATGGTCCCTTGATTTAGAGGATCTTAACCATATTAGGGCCTTATTTGAAAATACTTCACCATCATCACTTGCCATGGGAGTAAATCATAATGAACTCTCCCCTAACCTTTCTGAGCCAAATAGTGACCATACCATGTCTAGCCACCTTTGCAGCCACCAAAAACAGCCACCCAAAGGTGCTCCCATTGGCCAAAAACCTAAATTAAACCTCTCTGAGCTTGCCAAGCCTGATTGATCAGTAGAGCTCTTCATCCCTCCACTTCAGCAAGCCTCAACACCTACTGCAAAGCCCTAAGCTCCACCAAGCAGCCATGGCTTTAAATTAAATCTCCGTGGTCAAAGGAGAGGTAAGCAAAATCCTTGGGAAAAAATCCTTGGGATGCTTCCAGAGACTCTCCAAGAACTCCTCAGCTTAATCCCACTATTTTCCCCCACTGGTTCCTACTATAAGAGCTTAATTTTGAGTTGAAAATTTTTGCTCAAACCAGGGCATATTTCCCCACACCTCCACATTTCACCAAACTCCAATAAACTATGCACACACCATCACCACAGTGAGAGGAGTTGATTCCTCACAAAGCCCCATCCCAAAGAACCTCTAACCTAGCTCTAGACCAACACCTGAAATCCATTTTGATCAAAATCATACCTAAACAATTCACCAGAGCTTGAGACTTAATCCAAATGTTTTTTGGATCCAATCAAAGCTACCACAACCATCTGATTGAATCCTCTCCTCTCAGAAAAAGCTATTGAGCTCTAACCCTAGCCTGAGCTTCTTTTGATTCTCCATTTATAATGGCTTGATTTCATACTTGATTAACTGTATAGATGTGTTCATCTTGAGTAGATGAAAGTTTAGAAACAAACCCCATGTGATTTGTATGAGTCTAAGCAGAGATCTTAAAGTTCTAGTGTGAACGGCTTACGGGTTAGGCTGCTTGGGGACGATAATGGGGAGTCGTCCGATCACGTGTGTATCCAATGGACGGAGGAGATCGAGGCAGACAGACTCTTGGTGTGTGAATTGCAGGCTGCAAAGCATGCCTAGGTGGAAATCATAATGAATGGGAGTGCGCTACATGTGAGTTCAGAGCTGTCGTAGGTTGAGTTGGCGCCGTGTGGATAAGTAGAAAAATATGGATTTTCTGAATTTATTTTAATATCTGAATTACAAAAATCCATATCTTTCTCTAGAAAAATCATAAAAACAAAAGAAAAATACCCTCTTGCTTAGTGAACAGAGAAAAATAATGTGGATTAAAAATAAAAATTATTTTCCTATTCCTTGATTTTTAATGAATTAAATACCCTCTAGAGTCCCATTGTATTTCAATCATCCAAACATGTTCATTAACATCAAAACTTTCATCTACTCTTGTATTTTATATTACTTAAAAAATTATATACAGGCTTTGCAAGTACTAACCTTTCAAGTGAAGGAACGAGAAAAATTGACATATATTGACAGGTACACTTTTAAATTATTGCATTTACCTTTTTGTACTTCTTGCCTCGAGCTTGCATGTTAAACGATGATGTAACCCTGCATGAAAAGCAAAACTGCTAGGATAGCCGTAAAACCAAAATAAAAAAAAATCAATCAAGATAAAATTTACCACTACAACATTCAAAATATAAGATAATTCAAAACTTAATCATAAACATTACAAAACAAAAATTGCAGCTAAATTAAAACATCTCTATCGAATGATCGTGAATCCCTCAAAGGTAATAACCTACAGTTGCTAACAAGATTTCCCATAGCCTAAATGAAAGTATGGGACTCATAATTATGAGTTTATTAAATTCATTTGGACAAAGTGAATCCAAAAGAAAACAGTCGTGCCGGAATGAGGGAACCATAAGATCCTAACCGGTGTCACTCTAATCAACTTTAATATGCCCCATAATATTTAAATGACCATAACCTTAGGGACATCTGATTTGACATCATAACTTGACACATTAGAAAACCTAAACTTTCCATGACGAGGAGATTAAAGCTAGCATTATGGATGCACCACCATCTTCAATAGCAGAACATGTCAACATCAGCTAAATCACTCTTTCTTTAGAATTAAATAACTAAGCCATATGACTTCGAGGTGGTTTGCTTATGCAGCATAAATCCTTAACTTTTATTTAGTCTTTTGTATAGCTCTACTATACAATTTAAGCCCTAACTTGTCTTAGAATTCCTAGGTTGTCATTCGTTATAACGTAAATCCTCACATCTTCTAGGCTATTTGTGTGATCGTTTCACACATATGTAAGCCATAATTTATAAAATTTGCAGAATGAAACATTTAAATATTTCTCCTCATAATTGAAGCTAAACAATAGGCTATTTGTGTGATCGTTTCACACATATGTAAGCCATAATTTATAAAATTTGCAGAATGAAACATTTAAATATTTCTCCTCATAATTGAAGCTAAACAATAGGGTAGGTGATACACCTAAAATATATAGTATTTTTAGACACAATTTTATACCTATTTTTCAGATATTGCTCTTTAATATAAGGTATTTGTGTATTTTTCTTGTAGGTACAAGTAAAATGGTGAAAAAGACCAGAATGTGTGAAAAAGGATCAAATTTGGAGCTAAAATGTAAAAATGGTGCAAATGTGTTTTTGTGCATAAGCGCCAGATCTGACGCTTAAGCGCTGGTGAAACAGAGAAGGCCGCGCCTAAGCACCGGAGGCCCTGGGTTTAGGCGTCATAGGCAGTTATTTGACGAGTTAAGTCATTTTGCCAAATTTTGAAGGGTCATTTGAGGCACCTATTGGCTAAAAGGGTGGTTATGACCACTAAAAATGAAATATGGCTAAAAGACTTGTGCAATGAGGCATCCCTTGAAAAATACATCAAATGAGGACACATTTTGAAGAGATACGAAGACACTACTTGGAAAATTATAAAAGAATAAAGTTGAGAGAAAAATGGGGGGAGTCCTGAGAAGTCCTTAAAAAAGTTCGTGCAGAAACTTTTGGAGAGATTTTTTCAGGCAGCACAAATTTACTTTTTTTTTTTTTACTTTTATCGTGAGAGTTAAGAGTGTTTTAAGAGAGAAGAAATTCAACGGAACTTCAAGAGTTTAGTGGAGGATTTGACATAAGTTTTTATCTTTGTTTTTAAACTACTTTTGGTTTTAATTGAGACTTCTTGTTGGTGTGACAATATTTTTTACTTTTGAACTAAAGTGTCGTTTTGTTTTCTCCATGGATTCTGAGTAGTTTTCTTTATCATTCTCCTTAAAATAATAAGTAATTAAAGTGTAATATGGAAGTTGTGGAGAGTATTAATCTTTAATGTTGGATGAAGTTGTGATGATTTAAATCCATGTAATTCATTTAATTCTTGATCTAGCCCATCTAGATGTTAAAATTTTTTGTGAGGACATGTAAGAACCGGGATGGTATTGTCTCAGTCAACAATTAGAAAGAATCACATGAGGTTGTATGAATGAGAATGTAATTCATGCGATTTAGTGCAAATAAATAGGAAAATAATCTTTGAAGGGTGTAGAGTTAGAGGACTTTAGAGTGATATGCTGAAGCCCCCAACTTAGTTTAGTGTTTTAGGTTCTAATACTAGTTGTTAGCCTTCAGGTGGAGGGAATCGAGGGAAATCTAGAGTGAGAGATGGTATGTTCCCTACCTAGCCGGTCTTCAGAACTATTTAAACTTAAAATTAGCCAATGTTCTTTATAGCAACTCTAGTAAGGGTAAGGAATAATATTGCTCCCATTTGGCACAACATAATTTGAATACTTCCATGATAGAGTTCATATACTTATTACCGATTCATGATAAGGAGAAATATATATTTCATATTCAGTGCTTTTCTTTTATATAAACTCAATCTATATTTAGAAGTTTTTTTCTATTTTTTCAAAATATCAAAAATACCAAATAGAATTGAATTTTAATTATTGTAAACATATATAGTTTAAGTAATTGTCTTTTTGAAACAAAAAGTTTCTTATTTAGAAGTGCATATTATGAACACTCCTTGTGGGTTCGATATTCGGGGCTTAATCAAAATGTTCTATATAATGATAATGATACATATACTTCCATAGTATCCCAATATATAAATAATTTAAAAAGTTAAATTCTTATTTTCTTCAAGAACAAGTTCTTATGCTGTTGCAAAGTAGAAAAGATAAGTAGAAAAGATAAGTGAAGAATATAAGTGAAGAATATAATTGCATACATAGTTATACTGTTGCATATAAACAGTCAGGATCAAGTTTTTCGCGCCGGTTCCGGGGAGATTGGTTGAAAGTAAATTTCTATTTTAAAAAGTCTTATTTAAACTTTAAGAGTTATTGTAGGAATATCTTATTGTAGTTTTTTTTTTGTGTGTGTGTTTTATTTTATTTTATTTTATTTTATGTTAGTGTATGTGTAGTTCAGATTCTGAAGCACTAGTGTCCTACGATTATGAATTAAAAAAAACTGTTAAGAAAATCAGAAAAAGCAACAAAATTAAAAGTTTTGAAAAATCTAAAAAAATTACATAAATGACAACCAAAATGATCAAAATATTGAAATTCATCAAGAATTTAGTCCTTCACGAGATTATGTCAACCCTACATTAGATGAACTTATCTGTAGTATTCAAAAACCTACTGTACTGGCTAATTCATTTGAACATAAACATGTTATTATCCAAATGGTATCAAATAATCAGTTTGGGGGATCACCAACTGAAGATCCAAGTTTACATCTTGCCAATTTTTTAGAATTGTACGCTACATTTAAATATGATGTTGTATCAGATGATGCCATAAGACTTAGGTTATTTTCTTTCTCACTGAGGGATAAACCTAAGTGTGGTTGAATTTGCTAGCACTTGAATCTATCAGAACTTGGGGTGATTTAGCACAAAATTCTTTGCTAAATATTTTGCACCATCAAAAAGTGTGAAGCTTATAAATGATATTACAACTTTTAATCAGTTTGAAGGGAAATCTATTTATGAAGTATGGGAACGATTTAAAGAACTCTTAAGAAAGTTTCTGCACCATGTTATACTAGATTGGTTAATAATTCAAACTTTTTATAATAGATTAGCTGGATCTCTTAGATCTATTATCGATGCAGCTGCTGGAGGTTCATTGATGTCAAACCCGTTTCATGAAGCTTATGCTTTATTTGAAAAAAATGGCTACCAAAAATTTTCAATGGCCTTTTGAGAGGGTAAATCCTAAAAAAGTAGCCAATTTTTATGAATTTGATGCATTTACTATGTTAGCAAATCAAGTTACTGTAATTTCAACAAAGTTAGATAAAATTGGAATGAATTTTTCTCAACCAATTTCTATGATTGAAGAGAATTCATTAGGCCAAATGACTGATTCTCAAGCATCATTAGAAACATTGAATGCCATAAATAACAAGCAGGATAACACATATTAAAATTATTATAACCCAGTTTGGAAGAAACATCCCAACTTCAATTGGACTAACAATTCGGGTGGTACTGGTGGTAATACTCGGCAATGGGGGAACAATCAAGTAAACCCATTGGGAAACTTGAATAACCAATGGAATAATAATTATAGATCTACCTATCCTCCAGGTTTCAACAATAATCCGTAATTTTAGGAGAAGAAGCTGTCTATAAAAGAAGTGAAGTTACAAATGGAAAATCAATTACAAAGTCATGGAGCTAGAATAATAAATATTGAGAATCGACGTGGACAAATAAAAAATTCATTAAGTAATAGATCCCAATGAACACTTCCTAGTAATACTAAAACAAATTTGAAAGACTAGAATAAAGAGTAATTAAAATCCGTTCAACTTAGAAGCCGAAGAGAGTTGGAAGGTATGGTTCAAAAAGAAACTAAAGTGAGGAGAGAAGAAATTGAAGAATCAAAAGAGGATGCTCCAAAAGATTTTGAAAGACCTATTTCTCCACTAAAAGTTGATTTTGAAAAATTGCCACCACAATTTTCTCAGAGACTTTGTTAATAGAAGTTGGATAAGCAATTTTTAAAATTTATGGAAATTTTTAAGAAGCTTGTAATTAATATTCCATTTGTTGAAGCCTTAGAACAAATGCCAAGCTATGTGAAGTTTAAGGAAGATATTCTCAACAGGATAAGGAAGTTTGAAGATAATAAGACTAGTGTACTTAGTGAGGAGTGTAATGCTATAATTTTGAAGATAATAAGACTGTTGTACTTAGTGAGGAGTGTAATGCTATAATTCAAAAAAGCTTAATAAAAAATCTTAAATATCCTGGTAGCTTCTCAATTCCATGTGCAATAGGAGATAGATTTTATGGGAAAGGTTTATATGATGTAGGTGCAAGAATTAACCTTATTCCATTATCAATATTTAAAAGATTGGGATTAGGAGAAATATCACCTACTACTGTAACTTTGCAATTACTAAACTGTTCAATAACATATCCTAAAGGAGTTATAGAACTAGTGAAAGTAGATCAATTTATCTTTCCTGTTGATTTCATTGTGCTGGATATGGAGGAAGATAAGGATATATCTATCAATTTGGGGAGCCCTCTCTTAGCCACATGAAGAGCAAGAAGAGCAATGATATATGTGCCACAAGAAGAGCAATGATAGATGTACATAAAGGAGAATTAATAATGTGCGTCAATGATCAAATTGTTACTTTTAACATTTCAAAATATCTTGTATATCTTGTAAAAGGTAAAGATGATGAATGCTATTGAATGGATGTTATAAGATATCTGAGTGAATGTCATTTCAAAACTAATTATGAGGAAATGTTTGAAGTAAAAGAATTGAAACATGAGCAAGAAGAGGAAATAAATCAATGTGTAGATCTTTTTAAGGAAGAGTCAAACAATACTCGAGAAAGTTTTGAAATTTTTGACATAATAGAAAAAGTTAAATCATTTTGTCCATCAATTGAAAAACTTGCAAAACTTGAGTTTAAATTACTTCCTGATAATTGAAAATATGCCTTTTTAGGTTATTTCTCTACTTTTCGAGTTATAATTTTCCAGTTATAATTCCTAAAAATTAATAATGGAAGAAGAAGAAAGATTGATGAAAAATTTGAAAAATTTTATGAAAGCCTTTGGATGAACAATAGCTTATATTAAAGGAATCAGTCCTTCAATTTGTATGCATAGAATTCATATGGATGAGAACTACAAAACAAGGCCTGATCCTCAAAAGAGATTGAATCGTGTTATGAAAGAAGTTGTAAATAAAGAAATTTTAAAGTGGTTAGATGCTGAAATTATCTACCCTATTTCAAATAGTGCATGAGTTAGTCCAATTCACTGTGTTCATAAGAATGGATGAGCAGCTGTGACTATGAATGTACATAATGAATTAATCCCTACTAGGAAAATCATAGGGTGGCGAATATGCATTGATTATAGAAAATTAAATCTTGTCAATAAGAAAGATTATTTTCTATTAGCCTTTCTAGATCAAACGTTGGATAGAATAGCTAGGATCTATTAGCCTTTCTAGATCAAACGTTGGATAGAATAACTAGGAATAAATACTTTTATTTTTTGTATGGATATATTGGTTATCACCAAATTCAAAAAACTCATAAGGATCAAGAGAAAATAACTTTTACCAGTCCTTATGGTACATTTGCTTTTAGAAGAATGCCCTTTAGTTTTTGTAATGCCCCTGCTATATTTCAAAGATGTATGACGACAGTTTTTTGTGATTTAACTAAAAAAGTGATTGAAGTGTTTATGGATGATTTTTTAATATTTGGAACTTCATTTGACTCATGTTTAGAACATTTATCAAAATTTATTAAGCACTGTAAAGAAATAAATTTAGTCCTTAATTGAGAAAAATGTCAATTTATGGTACAAGAGGAATCGTGTTAGGACATCAAATATCATAAAATGATAGGTAAGTAGATCCTGCTAAAATTCAAGTGATCAGTAATTTATGTTATCCAACAAATGTATGGTAAATTAGGAGTTTTTTAGGACATGTTGGATTCTACAAATTATATATTAAAGACTTTTCAAAAATTGCTAAGCATTTATGCCATTTACCGGAGATAGATGCAATTATCAATTTTGATGAAGAGTGCCTAAAAGCTTTTGAGTTATTAAAAGAAAAATTAATCACTGCACCAATTATAGTTTCACTAAATTATGAAAGAGCTTTTGAATTGATATGTGATGCTAGTTATTATGCTATTGGAGCTGTTTTAGGACAAATATATGATAAAATTTTCAATGTAATTTACTATGCTAGTAAAACTCTTAATGAAACCCAAATTAATTATACAACAACTGAAAAAGAGTTATTTGCAATAGTATATGCCTTTGATAAATTTAGATCATATTTAATTGGAACTCATTGCGTAGTGCATACAGATCATTGTGCTATTAAGTACTGAAATGAAAAAGAATGATGTTAAACAAGGCTTATAAGATGGATTTTTCTTGTGCAAGAATTTGACTTTGAAATAGTAGATCGAAAGGGGACTAAAAGTCAAATTGTTGATCATTTGTTTAGAACTGAGTTAGAAAAACCACACTGTTTTGAAAAAGAAATTAATGAACATTTTCCAACTGAAAAATTGTTCAATATTAATGAGTGGTGTGTTCCGTAGTATTTCCCTATGGAATGACATACCAACAGAAGAGTAAATTTATATCTAAAGCTAAGACTTATTTTTGGGATGACCCATTTTTATATAAACAAGGAAAGGATCTGATTATTCGA
>NW_018251237.1:0-802 GCF_001263595.1 Phalaenopsis equestris | reverse complement strand
TTGCTTTACCTCGATGTGATGCTCAAAGTGTTGCAAAATTTTTGAAAATGAACATATTTTGTAGATTTGGGATGCCGAGATTTATCATTACTAATCGGGGTAGTCATTTCAGAAATGCCATAAAGGAGAAATTATTAAAGAATTATCATATAAACTATAAAATTACTACTGCTTATCATCCTCAGAGGAATGGTTTGGCTGAATTATCCAATTGAGAAACTAAAAGAAATTTGGAAAAATCTTTGAATCCAACAAAAATGGATTGGTCAATCAAACTTTACTATGTTTTGTGGGCTTATAGGACTACACATAGAACTCCTGTAGGAATGTCCCCATATAGTCTAATATTTGGGAAAGCTTGTCATTTACTAGTTGAACTTGAGCATAAAGCATATTGGGCGATTAAAGAGTTCAATTATAATTTGAAAGATGCTAGTGAGAAAAGATTATTACTATTAAATTAGCTTGAAGAGATAAGGAATGGGTCTTATGAGAGTGCTATGATTTACAATGAAAAGTAGAAGATGTGGTATGATCAAAAGATTCTTACTAAAAATTTTCAGCAAGGGCAACAAGTTTTGCTATATAATAAAAGGTTAAAATTATTTCTAGGCAAACTTAAGTCCAGTTGGATGGGCCCATTTGTTGTGATGAAAGTTTATCCTTATGGAGTTGTGGATATCAAATATCCTAAAATTGAGAAAGTATTTAAAGTTAAAGGTCATAGACCTTTTGGGTGGCAACCCAGAGTTATCAGTGTGTTTTTGGCTTTGATTATCATTTGTGTGTGATTAAGAAAATT
>NW_018251236.1:40891-47772 GCF_001263595.1 Phalaenopsis equestris | reverse complement strand
TTACTCCGGCGTGAATTAATGATTTGTATATGATATAAGACATTACAATCTGTCATTATATAAATTTGATCCCTACTAGAGATTTGATGCAAGATGTCTATAATTTTTTGATGGATGAAAGTGATTTTTGGGAAATGCGAGATGAGGTATATGTTAGTTTCTTTGCTTTATTATTTAATCCAATATCGAAGCAGTGACATTTCTTCATTTCTGCAAAATTACTGCCTATTTACTGCCTACCATGAAGATTAGTTGAGTTACAAGAGAAAGTGTCATTTTGAACTATTGCATTCAAATGGAAAAGCCCATTGATGTAGGATCGATTATTCCCAAATCTGTTATGCGTATTATTGTGAATGGGCCAATCAATGGACATGGGAATCCTTCCACAATTTTCCTACTTTGCAGTCAATCTCAAGATCCATATGAAAGTTAGGAAAAAGTTTTATTAGCTTGGAAGCCCATGATTCCTTCTGATGATAATCATGTTGGGAATGGGAATGAAGCATTAAATACTATTTTCGATCATTCATCACATGCATCAACTCCACTAATGCCACCAACAGTTGGAAGTTCACTCGCTTTGGAAAAGAAGTTGAAGAAAATCGAAAGAGAACTTCAGAAAATTACGAATGCAATATGAGATCTTAAAAACCTTTTTAATCACCTAGATTTGAGGATGAAGGAGAATTTTGATCATACTAGAAAATTTGAAGCATGATTAGTGCAGATGTTCAAGGAAAATGGATGGATTGAATAAAATTTGACTAACCAATTCTTGTACCGACCCTTCTATAATATGTATGTCATTACTAGTCTATGGGAGATATAAGAGGAGGAGAAAGCACTAGAGAAGAGGAAGAATAATTGAATAATTTGAACTCTCTATTAGTTTAAAATACTTATGTATTTAATGTGATTGTGTATATTTGATATAGTTTGCTTTACTTTAAAATTTTGAACTTTGATTTTATGTTTAGTTTTATGTCAGTGTTTAGTGTTTTTGTTGATTTCAACGCTGATTTATAATTTATTTTGCTTAATAAGTGTGAAAGTGTGATTAGAAAAATGTATTTTTAAAAGTGTATTTTCCTAATAAAAAGTTAGTTTGATGTTGATTGTGAAAATGATTATTTTTGAAAGTGTTTGTTTCTGAATTATTTTTAGATGAAAATTTGTGTTTAAAAATACAAAAAAGACTTTGAGGAAAATTGAAAGGAAATTGAAAGTTGAAACAAAAAATAGAATTTTTAGGCCTGTAGCGCTGGTATGAGCGTCGACGGCGCCCTCGACCTGAGAACTGCCTAAACCCCTTAAAAGTCATACTTTTCATAGTAAAACACCATTTTTATCCTTTGAGTCACCTTCAACCTCCAATTTTTGCACCTAAGGCTTGCATTTGCTCGGATTTGGGGCAATTTCAAGGCGAAGGAACTTTGGTTTTCATCTTCTCTAGGTAAGAGCTACATTTTGAACTAAAAATTTTTATTTTCACCAAGGATTTATCTCACATTGCCGAGATCCAAAAATTTTTGAATTTTTTTAGAGATTTCAAGAAAATCCTTTGGCCGAGATCCAAAAATTTTGGAATTTTTTTAGAGATTTCGAGAAAATCCTTTGGTGAAGAACTCGTAGTTAGTAGATTTGAGTTTAATGCTTTTTACATTGTGATTTGGATTTTTATCAAATTTTCTTTAGATTTACCATGGCACATTGAATGAGCAAAGGAAAAAAGAAAAGTGGACTATGGTGAAAAAAATTTGTTAGATTCAAAGCTAGTGCTCATTTCCATAGTCTACTTGAAAATGAAAAAGTGATTCCTGATCATGGATTAAAAAATTCAGGTGGAGAAGTCGAGCGATTAATCAGTGCTCGGCAGTGGGAAAATTTTTTTAATTTTACTGCCAAGGTTTTTATTGGTGTAATGAAGGACTTCTATACGAATTTTAAAGAGACTTCTGATCATTTTATTTTTGTTCATGGGAGAAAGGTGAATTTTTCTCCATGAAAAATTAATGAGTATTATCAGTTAGAAGATGTTTACAATTGTTAGTATAAATTATTTTCTGTTACAAATGAGGAGTTGGATGAGGTTATTTTTTTCCTTACTGATGGAGAAGGAACCTAAAAGGTGAAGAATAGTGTTAAGGTAAAGTTTCCTCTTTTTAAGCTTAATGTTGTATCTAAGGCCTGACACTGTTTTATTTCTAGAAGAATGATACTGACAAATCATCATAGTGAGCTTACAAAGGATAGAGCCATCCTAAGCTTCTGTATCCAGCAGGTAATGAAAATAAATTTAGGCTCTCTTATTTATATTAACACTTGATCTACTGCTTTGGGAGAAATCACTAGTGGTTTGGCACACCCTGCACTTATCTTCACACTTTGTGAATAGGCAGAAGTTGATTTCAGACTAGAGGAAGAGAGAATTGAGCCTCTAAAACCTATTGGACATGCCAATATTAAGACATATGAATCTCATCTTGAATGGAGATTAGGAAGTAAGACCAGAGATGTTCCTTCTACTTCAAGGACCCCTACTTCTAGTGACCCTACCAACTGAAAACATTTGGAATAAATGATGATTCAATAGGGAGATATCTTGAGGATGGTTCATAGAATGCAAAACCTAGAGGCCAGAAATGTTCATACTGTGATTTGATGAGACAAAAGTTTGAATATGATGTTGCTTATGATGATGTAATGGTGAGATAGATGAAGTATGATCATTCAGTGTAGTTTCCTACTCACCCTTTCTTTACTCCATGTCAACAGCAGAATTTGAATGTGGAAGAGAAGAAGAAGAAGAAGACAGAAGAAGAAGACAAAGAATGGTGATATGTTAGTTTGATCTTTTCTTTTAGTTTATGTTTTTATTGTACTTTGTTATGTTGTTGTTTGTCATTATTCAATTGTTGAGACTGTTTGTTATTGGATTGTGAGACTCTGTTTTGTTGTGTTGTGATCTACAGATTGTAAAACTGTTTGTCATTTGAAATTCAGTTTTGTTCTATTGTTAGTTGTTAGTATTTTATTAAATGCATTGTAATTAAATCTTTCTCAGTAGATTTTATATGTATTATGTGTTATTTAAATGTTTTAAGTCTTGTAGCTTTTCAGATTAACATCTCCAATATTTCAGAATTAAGTTTCAAAAATCGAAACCTTCAGCATGTAAGTCTTTTCTTTATGTATTTAATGTTTTCTTTCACCCTTTATTTTTCAGTTCTTCATGCTAAATCTTTTAAAAATTTAAGTTTGGGGGGGAAAGAAAAATTCTTTTTCTAAAGTAAGAAACTTAATTTTATTTGTCCTCACTTAGCTATATTTTCAAAAAAAATTTAAATTTAACATGACATTTGGTATTACAGGTTAACTTTAGATAACTATATTAAATTGGTATTAGAGGTTAACTTTAGATAACTATATTAAAGTTTTTAAATATATAGTAAGCTTAAGTAAAAATTTTCAATAATTAAGGTTAATTTTAGAGATTAAGATATTTGGTATAAGAGAATAAGACTATGTTTATCTATTTTAAGTAAAAATTTTTTTATTTTTTAAGTATTAAAAAATCTTAGAGATACATATAAAAAGAAAAGAATTAAACTTTATAAAATCTTTAAGCTAATATAAATTCGTTAAGTGAAGGCATATGAAAAGTTTTTGACTTTAAGAAGAGGGTAATGAAGTTCAAAATCATTAAAGGCTATCCAGATAAAGTAATCCTCATATTAAAAAAAAGGAAAAGGGTTGAAAATGATCCTGAAAAAGAAAAAAAAAAGAAATAGAAAAAGAAAAGAAAAGGATGTGAGGAGAAGCTTGAGGAGATGCTTAATTAAAAATTGGCTTCACTTGAATCAACTTAAAGATGAAGACTTGGCTACATTTTCTAAACTTATATTTGAGTTTTAACTTATATAATAGTAAAGTTTCATGAAGTTTTTTTATATATGAATATTCTAAGTGGCTTTAATATGTATGATTTGCATTTTTTTTTGAAAAGAATATAGAATAAAAAATCTCAGACTTGACCACTACATATTTTTATACCTTTAGTATTAACTGGAGTTGTTTTGAATTTTTTTAAGTTTTGTTATTGTATTTAGTGGACTAAAATATAGAGATACGAGTTAAATGAATCAGTGAGTAGAAGTTAAATTCTTTACCATAATTCATATTTTTATTTTGTAGAGGAGTTACTTGAGGACAAGTAACATGTACGTTTGGGAAATTTTGATATAAGTTTGGGTAACATGTACGTTTGGGAAATTTTGATACACCAAAAATATATGCATTTTTAGACCCATATATTATACTCATTTTTGGAGATACTGCACTTTAATGGAAATATTTTTAATGTTTGCTTGCAAGTTGTTGATTTTTAGGACTTGGGGCCAAAAGGAAGCAAAAAGGATGAAATTTGGAGTCAAAATGGAGAAGATAAAATTTGTTTGGCGCCAACGATGCCAAATTGGGCGCCTACGGTGCCATTTGACAGAGAACACCAAAAATAATTACATACTACTAGCGTCGATGATGCCAATGTCGGTTCAACCCCCGTTTCTAGAAGATTTGACAAATTTGGACACCTTTTGAAGAGTTTTAGGATGCACCTATTAGAGAACTAACTCTAGGCTATATTTGGGGTCGAAATTGACCAGAAAAGGAGCTCCTCCTCATTCCTCCACACTTTCAACCGCCACACCTCGCCTCCATACACTTTTTCCATCCTCATTCCACAACCATTCAAGAGTCTGTTAGTGAGTTTTTTAAGAGTAGAGTTTTCGTGATGAAATAGAGTTTAGTTTTTTTTTAAGAGTTTAGAGTTTTTGTGGTGAGATTAAGTGTGAATTCTTTTCTAAGAGTGTTGGAGAAGGAGAAAAGTGAGAGATTTCTTCTTCCTATATTTCCTATGAAGGCTACAAGGGATTTATTTTTAGAAAGAGTTTTCAAATAAGTGTTGTTTGTTTATTAGTGTTGTATGAACTTTCTTGTATGAACTTTCTTTTATTTGTATGAACTTTCTTTTATTTATGAAATTTGTGTTTGGTTGTATCTTTCTCATGAATTTTGAGTAGTTTTCTTTATCTTTCTCCCTACTATGAGTATTGTTCTATGAGTATTGTGAAATGAAGAGATAATATGGAATTGCAAATATTAAAATATAAAATAATGATTTTTCAACTCTGAACTTAATTTACTTTTTGATCTGGCCAATTGAAATGTTAAAATGTGTTGTGAAACATATGTGTTGTGAAACATATGATCCTGGAAATGGAGTATGAGTACTACAACAAAGTGAGGATCACATTTGATTCCATGAAGGAGAATTTTGTTCAGGGAATAAAGTGCAAATAAAAGGAAATATACATTATTGGGTGTAGAATTAGAGATTTTAAGGTGATAGATTAAAATCTCCACTTCGGTTTTAGTGTTTAAAAACTAAAGCAAGAGTTAGCCTTCAAGTGAAGGGAATTGGGAGCTCTGGAGTAAGAGCCAGTATCCTGCTAGCCAAGCCACAGATTTAGGGACTAAAGCTGAGAATAGCCAATTATTTTCTATAATACTGTATCAGGGTAGAGAATTAAAATTGCTCATATTTCATTTAATACATATTAAAACCATTTATCTCATCTCATTTTACAAAAATCTCCTTGTAGTGGGAAAGATGCTTTTTCACATAAAAATTCTTCATCACAAAAACATATTTAATAGTTTAATAGTTACTGTTTAAACTTTGCATTTTAATTTTGATAATAGTTAAATAATTTAGTTTTGATAATATCTCTGCATTCAAAATTAGTTATAATAATTTTGTTTTACTTTATGTGAATTTCCTAGTAAAGTTATCATCTCAAGTTTTAACCTTCCTCATGGGATCGATGTTTGAGACTTAAATAGAATGTCCATTATTACATGATAAAGATACGTATACTTACGTAGAATTCTAACATTAATTGCTTAAATTTCTTAATTATATTTAGAGCATCAAGTTTTTGGCACCATTACATAGCGGAGTCAACCTTTTATATTTTGCACTTTTTCATAATTGGGATCAGAGGGCGATGAGGACTGATATTCTTAGGAGTTTAGTTTGTTTGTATATTATTTTTTATTATGCTGTTCTTTGATTACTGTATCAGGGTAGAGAATTAAAATTGCTCATATTTCATTTTCTGTTGTGGACTTAAATTATAATAGTAATAGTAGAATTTTACTTATGCTGCACTTTTAGTATTTTCAGTTTTTGTTTCTGTTTTTAATTTTCATACAAATCATTTAAAATATATTATGTTTCATTTAATGTGTTAAAACATGTACTTTTAAAGGTACCAAAGCTCAATTTCATAGTAAAAAATCCTCTACAGGTCAGTTTTTTTTTTCATGCATTTACTATTTTGTTTCACCTAAACATTTTTGTACTAAACATTTTTAAATCACTCAAAAACTTCAGTTTGGAGAAAATAAAATTTTCTTTTAAAAATAAGTAAACTAAATTTTATTTTTCTTCAATTAACTATAGTTTTAAAATTATTTAGCATGACCTTGGATATTAAGATTTAACTTTAAATGACTATACTTATGTTTATGAATATTATGGTAAATTTAGGTAAGATTTTTTAATAATGATCATAAAGTTTTAAGTTAAAGATATTAAGCATGAAAAGATAAGACTATGATTTTCTATTTAAGGCAAAGGAAATTGTTTTTTTGAAGTATTAAGAATTTTAGATTTTCATGTAAGAAGAAAAGAATGAAACTTTATGAAAAATCATAAACTAAATGAATTTATAAAGTGAAGAAAGGTAAGGAGTTTTGACTTTAAGAAGGGGATAGTAAAGTTCAAAATTATTAAAGGCTATGTAGATATAGTA
>NW_018251236.1:27307-40881 GCF_001263595.1 Phalaenopsis equestris | reverse complement strand
TTTATATAAAAAAAAATTTTTTATCAAAATAAATGATTGAAAAGATCCTAAAAAAAAAAAGAGAAAAAAAGAAAAAAAAAAGAAAAGAAAAATAAGTGAAGAGAAGCTTCAGATGATACCTAATAAAAAATTGGCTTCACTTGAATCAACTTACGGAAAAAGGTTTATTACATTTTCGGAACTTGTATTGGAGCATTAGTAGCATTAATAGTAAATTTTTCATGAAGTTCTTTTTCATATGAATGTTCAAAGTATCCTTAATATGACAAATTGCAATTTTTTTTTTTTGAAATGAATAGAGTTTCAGAAATATTAAACCTGATTTCTACATACTCTTAGATTTAGAGTTTGTATCTAGGTTATTAAAGATTTTTTTTTAAATATTACTATTTTATTTATTGAACTAAAGTATAAGAGTTATAAGTTAATCTCTATCCTAAGCCATATGCTTTTATATAGTGTTGACCTCACTTTTGATTGAGGTTTAGTTTTTCCTCTTTAGCAGCCTAAGGTCTAGCCACAGGACTTTCCTCTTGACTATTCTTAGAAAATTAGAAAATGAACCCTCTCACCATTAGAAATTCTACACTCTTTTTTACTCAACTTGAAGTTCCACATATTGGTCCTAACCTCTAGCACTTAGTTGGTGAGGTCATTACGGGGGAGCTCAAGGAGAGTCACCCTTAGGATTGCTGGACCTTAGGGTTGACCTTGTGTGTTGGTCTAAGGCTTAAGGCACTCACTTCACTCACAATCACTCACTACCCTATACCAAGAATTTCCTGACTTTGGTCCCTTGATACTTTTTGGAGACTCATGTAGGTGGTCTCCTAAACCCATTAACCTTAGGATAGGGTTTGGCTAAGATTTGGCTAAGATCATGTTTGGCTAAGATCATTACATAGAGGACCCAAAATGGGGTTTCCATTGATCCATGGCTTATTGAGGGTGGTTGGTACCTCAACTCTACGAAGACACCCAACCTAGCCTTTTGCCCCCAAATTCTCCCAAATTACCTAGATACCTTTGGGACCCCAAATTTGGCCAAAAATTTTCAAATCTAGCCAAAATACCCAAGCTGACTCAAAAATCATTTCAAACACCTTGAAAACACCCAAACTACCCAAAATCACCAAAATTGGCCAAATTACCAAAATACCCCTCCTTACCCCAAAATTCCAAAAATTCTAAAAAATCCCAAAAATTCCCAAAACCTCTCAAATATTCCTAATTTCATTTTTCTAAACTATCACATGACCCAATTTAACCATATTTTATCAAAACCCCCAAATTACCCTTTAAAGGCCCATTATTTTTCCCAAATCACTCCAAATGTCCATCAATTTGATCCCAATCTCCCTAAATTTTACTCCCAAACTCAAATTCACCTTCAATATGACCAAAAAAACCAAATCCTAGCTCAATTAATCCAAGCTCAATTGAGCCATTCTTTGAGCCCAATTTTGATTTAGATCAAAACCCCAATTTTGGCCCCATGACTTGGTTCTACCAAATTGAGCCCATGACCTACTCCTTTTGCCACAATTTGTGTTAAAAATTCATTTGAACCATTCAATTTGTACTTAGCCCAAGGCTAACCCAACCTAGACCCATGTATAGCCCAACATACCCATAATTCACCAAATTCCAAAAAAATTCCTCAAATTGACCAACCAAATGAAATCAAAATCACTTAAACCCTTCACCAAAAATCTTAATAACAATCATCTACACAATTTTGATCAATCAATTAGGTCAATTGACATGTCTAACCTAGTCCAAACCCAAACTTTTATCACTTGAACACACAATGAACCTATGCATTAAAGATGGCCTAACTACCCCAAAGTCATCAAATTAACTCCACCTTAGCCAAGGATTAGACTCTAAGACTGAGACAAAACCCCTAAGACTGAGCCAAAACAAATCTAGCCACCTAAACTAAGCCATGGAAAAAAGGTCCCCCAAATTAAGGAATTTAATGGATTTTATTTCCAAAAATGCACATGCTTAAGATACCCTTACCAAAACTAAACCTTATTGCATTAAGTTGCCTTGACAGATTCCCCTGGATGCTCTGAGCACCTAGCCACCTCCCTCTGCCATGGTCGACCGGCCTAGTCATAGGACAAGCTCAAAACTGAGAGCCAACCTCATGGAACTTAACCTAAATCAAACCTAAAGTAGCTCATCCAAATTAAATTGAAGAGCTCCTCTGCCCTCCACCTAAGCACCACAATGCACCCAAACTTGTGCCCTGAGAGCCACCCTATGGCCATATTTATAAAAGCTCACCCCCACGGCCATGGGAGGTGTGCTAATAAATTTCTGAGAGAGGGCTTCCCAAATCACTCACAGAGCTTCCTTGAGACCTCCACAGCCCATTCCAATCACTCCATTGCCTTGATTTCCCATGTGTAACCCTAATTTTGAACTTAAAAATGAGGGCAGAAATAGGACATCCCTAAAAACACTCCACCAAACTTCAATTTCTTGTGCCCACACCTTCACAACAGCAAGAGAAGACAAAGCCCCATCAAATTACCCTCTAAACTAGCCTCTACAATAGCTCTAGACCAGTACCCAAAATCGATCTTGATCAAAATCATACCTAGGCTTTACACCAAGGCCAGAGGCTCAATCTCTAGCCTCCTTGGATCCCAACAAATGATCCAAGACTCTCTGATTGAAGCTTCACTTCTCATATCTTGGTGTAGAAAAATCAAAAAATAAAATAGAAATACCCTCTTACTCAGTGAATAGAGGAGAACAATGTCGAATTAATTTTAAGTTCATGTGATGCATATTTTATTTTTAATTAATTAAATGCTGATTTGAATCTATTGATTCTCCATGCAAATAGGCATTTCATTATAGCTTGGAATTTTAGCATGTTGTTGCCTCTATCCTAAGGAACATCCCCTAATTTTTCCAAAGTCAAAGGAGGTCCCTAGACAGAGAATCTCATTTTTTAAGTTTATGTGCATTATTTTCTTAAAGTAATCATGGAAATTAGCATGCTGCTTAGAAAAATCTAAGAAAATTTTGAAAAGTTAACTATGACGAGAAAACCCTTAGGAAAAATTCAAAAGACACCTGATCTTCACAAACCCTAAAACACTAAGATAATTAATTTTAAAAAATATAAACAACAAAATGACTTGATTTTAGATCTCTACTATTTTTTGGGATCTAGAGAACTCACCATAAAAATTTTAAAGTATTTTCAGTTCATTTTGTAACTTAAGTTGATTTTTAAAGAAAAATAACATTTTTGGCACTTAAATGAGTTTTAAAAATCAAAATATAACTTGAAAAATTATAAAACTTGGTTTTTTTGAGTTCTCTGTGATCAGTGAAATTTTCTAAAAATAAAATGGCATTTAAAATAAAAACTTGATTTTTAGCCTATTTTAAATATTTAACTAATTAAAAATTCATAAAAATCACAAAAATAATAAAATTCATGAAAATGTTCTAAATTGTTTCCCAAGAACTTATGAAGAATTGGAATATTTTTGCCGATTTTCTAAATAAAGATAGTGAATTTTAATGCTTAAAAGCAATTTTTAACAGTTAAAATATTAAAGGTTAAAATGGGTTTTGACTAAGAATAATTCCAATAAATCAAATGAAATTCAGAAAAATATAAAATCTTCTCCTCTAAGTTCTCTGACCTTAGGAAGACTTTTCAAAAATTCAAAATTTAATTTTCCCCATTTAAAATATTTTATATTTAATAAATACCCCAGAACTTAAAATAATTCTTAAAATTCAAATTAAATTCAAAAAATCATGAATTTTTTTTCAAACTTCTCTGGTCTAGGTCTACCTTCAGTAAAGATTTCAAGGGATTAGGATTTACTTTTGTTAAGTTAGGAGTTTTCTTTGGAAAATCCTATTTTTGCATGAAAATAATTATATAAATTAAATTAAATTTTCAAAAATCACATTTTCTCGTCTGATGTCTTAATTGACCCATGAATGAAGAAGGATAAAAATGTCAAATTCATTTGGATTGAATTTGACAAATTATGAAGTGTTAGAGCCTTAGGGGCAAATGTGTAATTTTGGAAATTTAGCCTTAATTAACATTTAGGCTAAATTTAAAGTAAGTCAAAGGATAAATGGGTAATAGGTAACCTCTGATCTTAATTTAGATGTTTGAAATATAAGGGTTTAATTGGTAGGAACCAACCTCACTTTCCCAATTGAAAAGATAAGTTAATAAAATTCTAAATTATTAAAATTTAGAAGTTTATTAAAATAAAATGAACATAGGGCTTAGGGGTATGACTTTTGAAGTCAATAACTAATCAATTTAATACCCCTATTTTGATCTTCAAATGAAATTAAAATCATAAATTATGACCACCTAAAGCTTAACATTTTCAAAACTAATTAAGTCACTCACCTAGGTCTTAGGGCTTAGAAGTGACTTAGGCTAAATCAAGTTTCATTTAAATGAGGATTAGAAAAGTAAATATCATTAAAAATTAAAACATCTTTCAAACACAACAAGCCCAATTATAACCAAAATTTTGTTAAGTGTTCCAACAACACTAACTTGCCTCTTTAAGAGTCTTGACCCATGTAACTTTCAAAATTAAATTAAAGATGATAATTACCTCACTCTTAGGGATAATTGAGACATGAATGTTCATTGAGCATTAGGGTGTTTTATAGGATGAATTATTAAGCAATATAATAAGTTTAAAAAAACTCGAGATTTTCCATCAGGAAGCGAGAGATCCACATAATTCTTAAAAAGAATCACAAGTGATAATTGCTCTATTCTTAGGGATAATTGAGACATCAGTGTTCACTGAGCATTACAGGATGAATTATTGAGCAACATAATAAGTTTAAAAGAACTCGAGATTTTCCACCAGGAAGCGAGAGAGTAGCACGGACTTGCTTCTTCCTCTAGATCTGTTGGATACCTCAGAGATCTACTAAACTTAATATATTTTTGTTGATACATCATCCTTAATAAAACTCCTAAGGACCCACCAAAATATGATCTAGGGTTAGATAGGTCATCAAAATTTTACTTCCTTGTCGCATATAAACTGCCTTAACATGTCTTTTTGAGTTTCAGGTGGTGAAATGAGAAGACTCGCCAGGTACGCTTTTACAGTTTACAGCGTCGTCTTTCTTGTACTTTCATACTGTACTTTTGATGTTAATTCAAACTTGCATGCTAAACAATGATGTCACCCTGCATGAAAACTAAAACTATCAGGATAGCTAAAAAACTAAATTCTAAACTAAATCTAAAATCAACCAAGATAAAATTCACTACCACAACATTCAAAATATAAAACAGCTCAAAATTTAATCACAAACATCACAAAAATAACAACTACAACTAAATTAAAATGTCTCTATCGGATGATCAGTAATCCCTCGGAGGAGATAACCTACGGTTGCTAACGAGGCTTCCTACAGTCTAAATGAAATTATAAAACACATTAAGTTGAGTTTAGTAATTCATTTAGACTAAGTGAATACAATAGAAAATAGTGGTGTCAGAATAAGGGAATCGTGGGATCCTAACCGGTATCGCTCTAATCAAATTTAATTTGCCCCCATAAAATTTAAGGAACTTCAACCATAGGGCTACCTGATTTCACATCATAACTTCACACACTTGAAAACTCTAACTCGTCGTAGCAAGGAGCTTGGAGCTAGCATGGTGGGTAGCACGACTACCTTCAACAACAAAACCTGTCTTCCCCAGCTAAACTAATAGTCCTTCCTTTAAACAACAAAATTATGGGACTTCGAGGTTGCTTGCTTATGCAACATAAATCCTCATCTTAACTTTAGGTTTTCATATAGCCCTGCTATAAAATATAAGCCCTAACTCGTCTTAAGATTCTGAGGTCGTCATTCATCACGACCTAAATCCTTACATCTTCTAGGTTATTTGTGTGATCGTTTCACACGAATGTAAGCCCTAACTAATAAAATTGATAGGATGAAACACCTAAATATTTCTCATCAAAAATTGAAGTCAAACATTAGGAGAGCTTAGGAAGTCACCGAGGCTCTCCTCCGGATCCATGACATCCCCTAGTTCTTCATCCTTTGGACTCTATAACAAAATTTTCCAAATTTGAACCAATCACCTTTCACACCTTACGTCTGATCTCATTAAAAAGTCCTACCCTTTGAAACTCCTTGAAGATAATATTTCTTGATTTTTATCGAGAGTTTTCTGAAATGACTTTGGTCATTTAAGATGTAATTAACTATAGTGGATTGTCCTTATAAGAAGCATGTCCGAACCCAACTTAATATAAACCCTATTTGATTCTTTATAATAAATAAGAGGACTTGTCGGCAAATATAATGGTTTTGCAGACCAAATGAATGTCATATATTCCTTAATTTATTTGATCGAGCCTCATCCTCAAGTCCTGTTTTATCCTTTGGGATAGATACAGGATTTGAGGTACAACGCTCTTTCATTCAAACTACGAAAATATGAGGTTAGTTTGATTTCATATTTTTCTAAACTAAATATATATGTGAATTAAAACGTCCTTCTAAAGTGGGCGACAGGATTTCAATTCTGGTTACAGACAGCTTCTTATGGGCAACTCCTCCAAAAAAAAAAATAGCACTGACATGTAGTAAACGTGTCACTTGAGAACAAATAACATTTAAGTTTGGGGGATTTTGATACACCAAAATAATATGTTATTTTTAGTATACATTATTGGCTTATTTTTAGTGATATTACACTTTAGTGAAGGGTATTTTTATGTTTTTGTTACAGGTATATCATATTTAGGCATTTGGAGCAAAAGTAGCAAAAAAGAATGAAATTTGGAGCAAAATCAACGAATTTTAGGAATTCTTGCATCAAATTGGCGCCAGAAGTGCCATTTTTGAGAGAGCTGGCGCCAGAAGCGCTAGCTTTCACACCAGAAGCGCCAAAACCCAGAACAGCGCGGACTTAAGCAAGCTGGTGCCAGAAGGGCCAGAGCGAGCGGCAGATGAGCCACAACTGGCGCTAGATGCGCCAGAGATGAATTTTTGTGGATTAAGGCAGTTCAGAATGAATTTTGCGCTAATTTCAAAGAGACACTTATTCTAAACACCAGTTGGAGTGATTCAATGTATCAAGATACTTTGGTAGGTACTTTTATGAAGGGATATGCCTCTTGGGTGAATGGACAGATCTTTTGAATTCAAAAGGGTTCACATTTGGATAGAATTTTGGAAGAAGTTTTGAATTATTTTTGGAGGGAAGAAACTTTTAATAAAAGAGAGGGTTTTGAAGAACTTGAAGGAGGAGGTGTGTAAAGGGGACAAGAGAGAGAGAGAGAGAGAGAGAGTCAAAGGCTTGGATATTTTCAGTCAAAGGCTTGGATGTCAAAGGCTTGGATATTTTCTTCAAGGATAGTAAAAGGAGAGGGAAGGTGAAAGATTTCTTCTTCATTACACTTCTAAGAGAGAATTGAGAGTGCTTGTAAGGACAAAAATGCTTGAAGAGAATTTCTAGGGATTTGATTAGGAAGTATTGTGAGATAAGTTGTATTTTATTTAGTTTGTTTTATAAACTTATTTTTATTTATGAAATCCGTGTTTTATCGTATCTTTCTCATGAATTCTTAGTAGTCTTTTTTATCCTTCTCCCTACTTTTAGATATGATTTTGTGAAGAACTCATTTTGTTTTATACTGTTTTAAGTGTCAATAATTTGTGAGGATTTGAAGTACAATCTTCATTTACTTTTTAATTTGATCTATTAAATTATTAAAATCTGTTGAGAAACATATGTTCCAAAAGGTCTATGATTTCTACAACATAGTGAGAATCACATTTAATTTCAAGGGAGAGGATGTCATCCATTGAGTTGAGTGCAAATAAATAGGGAAATATACTTTGTTGGATGCAAAATTGGAGATTTTAAGGTGACAGATTAAAATTATGAATTTGGTCTAGTTGATTAGAAACTGATGCGAGATTGTTACCCCCCAGGTGAGGGAGTAGTGGGAGCTTTGGAGTGATAGCCCATATCATCCCGGTGTAACTACAAAATTTGGAACCAAACTCTTGATTAGTCAATGTTATTTATGCACTAGAAAGAGGGTACAAAATATGATTGCACCTAAAATATGATTGCCCCTATTTGGCACAAAATTATATATATATATATATATATTAAAAGAAGCTATAACAA
Organism: Phalaenopsis equestris; assembly: GCF_001263595.1. Taxonomy (NCBI): domain Eukaryota; kingdom Viridiplantae; phylum Streptophyta; class Magnoliopsida; order Asparagales; family Orchidaceae; genus Phalaenopsis; species Phalaenopsis equestris. The sequence continues at coordinate 32,684 of NW_018251236.1, read as the reverse complement.
CATGGTGGTGGTGGCTGGACCTAGCAGAGCTCTACTAGGGTTTTGACTGTAATGGAACTGTCAGGTTTTGCTGTGAAGATTGTTCTAAGAGCTGGCTGGATCTTGAAGAAGTTCCTTTGGCTTGTTTGGAACCTTCTGCTTTGTTCTTAGTGGCCTTGTTGGGGGAAGCTGAGGCTTCTGAAGTTGAGGCTTCTTGCTGAAGTTGAGGCTTCTTGCTGATTTTGTGAAGCTTTTACTATTACATTGGGAATCTGAAGCTGGTTTTCTCCTTCTGTTTTTTCTTCTGTATTTTCTTGGTGTTCCCTGTATTTTGCTTGGAAGCTGTGGATTTGCTGCCTTTGGGAAGCTCCTGTTACTGGGTAGCAGTTGGTTGGTTTCTTACTTACTTAGCTGGTGTTTGTGTGTAGCCTGAAGCCTTTTCCCTTTTGGGGTCCTGGTCTGGAACATGAATACCCCTATTGACTTGGAAACTAACTTGCAATGGACCAAAGCCACCTATGCTGGGGTGGCTGGAAATCCCTCCTCCCCTCTGCTGAATCCTGATTTTCTGGTCTTCCCCCAGGATTTTCATAACACTGCTGCTGGGAGAGGTTCTGCCTTATGCATTCACCCTGTAGGTACCAAAGATGGGGATCCTGCTGCTTTTTTCTCTGAAAATGAGCTTGCTGATTTAAACATGGAGGTTCAATTCACTTTAATTGGCAAATTGAGCTTGGGACATCCAAAGATGGAACTAGTAAGAAAATACTTTGAATCTCTGAAAATTTCAGATTGGAAGCTAGGGCTGTTGGATGGAAGGCATCTCCTAATCCAGCTGACTAAAGAAGAGGACTATGACAGAATTTTTGCAAAGCAATCCATCATCATTGCTAGAATAGAAATGAAATTTTTAAAATGGTAACCTGATTATGATCCATCACAAGAACCTCCCACAGTGCCTATTTGGTTTAAGTTACCTAAACTGCCTTTGCATTTATTTAAACTAAATGCATTGTTCAATATTGGGTGCACCTTGGGTACCTTTGAGGTTGGGTGCTTCTATTTTAAAAAAGGCCGCCCCAGCCAGTGCAAGAATCTTAGTGGAAACGGATGTTGTCCTGCCTGATGTTAAGAGAATTTGGATTGGGGAAACTCAGTGAGGGTTCTGGCAAGAATTTCTGGAAAGAAGTCATCATGGAGCAAAGACCACACTACTGCCAACACTGCAAAATGTTTGGACATAACAGGGACAGATGCTACAGGTTGAAACCCTTGTTGGAGGATGCTAATATCAATCTCCAGGAAGTTGAAAATATAAAAGTGAAGAAGAAGACCTTGATTGCTGAAGGGAGTGATGAGTCTCTCACCCAAAAGGATTCACTCTGTGTGGCGGGGACAGTTAGAAATGGTAGCAAAGTTGCTTGCCAGATATTTACACAGGCTAAGAAACTGGAGATCCAACTAGAGGCTGAGTCAGCGGGGGAGGTGTTTATCTCCCCACCTCCCAGAAATGTAAAGAATCCAGTGGTGGATTCAGTGGTGGAACCTCCTAGTTAGAAACTAGTAGAAGATATGAAGAAAGAACTGGAGTCAGATTGGCAAATTCAGAAAGCTAAGAAGAAAAAGAATTATAAACTTGAAGGATAAGATCTTGGAAAAGGCAAGGAGCTTCAGAGTTTTGAGGTTCATACTAATCAGACAAAAATGGGTTCTAACAAAAATAGAGGGAGGACTAGGTCCAGGTCCCAACCTTACTCTTCTCCCCCATCCCCATGATTAGTATGTTGTGTTGGAACATTAGGGGGATTGCCCACCCCCTATCATTGAAAAGACTTATGTACCTGAATAAGAAACATAAACTTTTGTGTTTTGCCATTTTGGAACCCATGGTTCATCTCAACACTTTGAAAATTGCTAAAGCCTTCCATGGCTTCAATCTGTTCACAAATATTAGCAATAAAATTTGGGTTTTTTGTAAGAAAGAAATGAAGTGCTCTATCCTACTTAACCATGCCCAAATCTTACACATGAATCTTAGTTTTATGGATATGGAAGTTTTTGCTTTTTTTGTCTATGCTGGCAGTTCTAAAGCAGCTAGAATTGATATGTGGGAATCTTTGCAGCACATCCAAAATTCAGTTGACAAGGCCTGGTTGGTGCGAGGAGACTTCAATTGTGTTTCCTCTCCTACTGAAAGGAAGGGGGGCAGACCTCCCAATCCCATCAATATATCATACTTTAATGATAATATCCAAAAAGCTGGGCTTTTTGACCTGGGGTTTTGTGGTCCTACCTTTACTTGGAGAAGGAAGGATTTGTGGGAAAGGCTGGATAGAGTCCTTGTTAATGACAATTGGATCCAACAGTTCTTGCAGACATTTGTTACCCATCTAAGCCTTGTTGGCTTTGACCACAGGCCCTTATTGATCACTATTGGAAATAAGATGACTAACCATAAAAGCTCCTTCAGATATTTGAATGTGTGGTCTCAACACTTAACTTTCTTGAATATTATTAAAGAACATTGGAAGAAAGACCTTCACCCTGACCCCTTCATCAACCTTTGTCATAATCAGAAGAGGGTTGCTAAAGCCCTCAAGTAGTGGAGCTGGACAACTTTTAGAGACCTCCTACTGATTGTTGATAAGGCTGAAAAGGAGGTAACTGAGCTGGAGGAGGAGCATAGCAAAGGAAGGATTGATGAGGCTATTCTCCTTGAGACTAATGAGAGACGCTTAAATGCTATCCAGTGGCAGGACCATTTCCTTCAACAAAAGGCAGTAAAAACCAAATTTGCTGAAGGAGATAGGAACACTAAATTCTACCATGCTTGCATCAAATACCAAACAAAATGTAACACTATGCACTCTATCAAGGATCAGAATGGTACTTGGCTCAGGCAAGAAGAGGAAATTGTTGAAAGTGCTGTGCAGTATTGCCACAACCTTATGAATGGGACCAGCAGTGATAGAGAGCAAATTGACAGCAATTTGTTTACAGATAACAAGAAGTTCACAACTAATCTACACCTAAATGATATTCCTGATGAGGAGGAAAAAATCTTCTTTAAATTCTATTGATAGTTTGCTGGACCTGATGCGTTTACTTCAGACTTCTATAAGAAGGCTTGGGAAGTCATCAAGGAAGAGGTGATCAAAGCTATCCAACATTTTTTCAAAGGAAACTCACTCCCTAACTATTTCAGTGCCTCTACTATTGTCATTATCCCAAAGACCTCTATCAAGAACAACTAGAAGCAGTACAGAACTTTGAGTTTAAACAATGTCATAAGTAAGACCATAAGTAAAACCATTGTTCACAGGCTTCAGCCGTTTTACTTCAACTTGTTAGGATCAACCAAGCTGCCTTTGTTAAAGGCAGAAGTATTGGGGATAACATTCTTCTGCTCAAGAACTTCTGCAGCATTTGGAGAAACCTTGCAGAGGGGGAAATGCTACTTTTAATCTTGATCTAATGAAGGCTTATGACATGGTTAACTGGGATTTCATCATTGAATGTCTGGAGGTTGGGAACTTCTCCATGGAATGCTGCAAGATGATTAAAGATGGCTTGAGGATAACATTAACTCAGTTTTTATAAATTGTAATGCCCATGGTTTCTTTAAAGCTACCAGAGGGCTTAAACAAGGGGATACTTTGTCCCCCACCATTTTCATACTGGTTTTGGACTACTTCTTTAGACTGATGGACTACAAGGAGAATAGGAAAAGCTTCAACTCTTACCATAATAGAGCCAGGATGGACATCAGCCACCTGATCTATGCTGATGACATCCTGTTGTTCTCTAGGGCTTCTAAGCCTGCTACCAAGTGTATTTTGGAGTGCCTTCAACATTTCCAACAGCTGTCTGGGAAACAGGTTAACAAGGACAAATGTGAGATTCTGATTAATAAAAAATCTCTCTACCAATCAAGCAATGGATGCATTCTTACACTGGTTTCTCTAGCTTGAGCCCCCCCTTCAAATATTTGGGGATACATCTTACTAGTGAAAATTGATCCAATTTGATGAGGTTATTGATAAGATAACCTCTACTCTTCAGGGGTGGTCTAACTCCTTTTTGTCCAATGGTGGCAGGATCACCCGACTGAAGAGTATTCTTACCTTTATCCCTTTGTATGCTCTCCAAGTGGAAACAATGAAAAGAAGCACATCTTTGCTGCTAGGAAGAACCTACAACAGATTTTTGTGGGTTGGGAACAGAAAATAAGTGGATTGGGCTAGTTGGAAAAAGTGGCCAAACCATGGGAGACTGGTGATTTAGGTTTTCAAGGCTTGCACCAGATGCAACACATTAGCCTGTGTAAGCTATGGATTAAATTCAGACAAAATGAAAGCTTATGGGACAATTTCATGCAAGCCAAATACTGCAAGTCTGTACATCTTGGGGAGGTCAATAGGAAGGTGGGAGACTCCAGAATTTGGGTTCAAATGCTTAAGGCTAGAGAAAACATTGATAAGCTGTTAAGATGGGAGTTGGGACAAGGGAATATTAACTTCTGAAAAGACAACTGGTGTGCTAATGACTATTTGGAACCTTTGCAGGCTGAAAAGGAGGGGGGTTTATTGGTCAAGAAATTTATTGGTCAAGGACTGCTGGGCTGACAATGCTTGGTCTGAGGACTTCTTGAGGGGCTTTCTGAAGGAGCAGTCTGCCAGCTACATCTCTACTATCCAATTTGATAGAAATAATAAGGACAAACTCAACTTGCTGAATAGGACTAGAGATAGCATCTCAAAAGATATCCAGAATTATCTGTACAGTTGGGACACTTGCCAGTAGAATATTTCCTCTTGTCAAAAACATCTCACCCCTTCCATGTTGTTCTTTTCTTGGAGAGTTCTTAATAACATTCTCCCCATTGATGATATTCTGAAACTTAAAAGCCTGAAAGGTTCTTCCCCACTGATGATATTCTGAAACTTAAAGGCCTGAAAGGTCCTTCTAGATGCCATCTATGCAAGCTTGATCAAGACACTAGAGATCATCTATTTTTCAGGTGCAACTTTGTAAAGGAGGTTTGGAGTAGATTAACTTCCCAAATGGACATCAACGTGATTAATATTGGGTGGGATAACATTACTAACTGCACCAAAGACTGGAAAGGGATAAACCTCATGCCAATTCCTTTCATTATTGCTTGGTTTATTTGGATGGCTAGAAACATGGGCAAACATGAGGATAGGGAGGCCAGTGCTACATGGGTGATGTCTAACTTATGGGCTTACCTAAACAAGCTAATTCACTGGAGGAAGTTCCCCATGATCCTGCAGGCCACTTACATGGGTGCTAATCACACTAAAATTATCAAGGTGAGATGGGAGAGACCTCCTTATCCTTTCATTAAAATTAACACTGATGGAAGCTACACAAACAA